>NC_134498.1:14648922-14718537 GCF_040206685.1 Ascaphus truei
ACTGTCCTAGTGTTTGTTTCGTAGTTCGCGCCATAGCCTGCACTATGGACAAAGCCTTAGAGTTGGAGTTTTTGCAAGCTTTTAGCGAACTGTCGCCAGACAGTAAGCGAACCACATTATACGGGCCCTATTTATCATCACTCTCAACATTAAGCACATCTAGGGCTTTAAAAGAATATGCAAGTGAATGTACCAATTTTTTTAAATGTCAAAAATCAGCATAATACGCTAAAATTAAATGTACATAATGTGGAAAAACAGAAATAAACTGTGCGCTACTATCTATCTCCTTATTATAATTGAATACAGTGCAGTGACTAAACCATATATAAATAAAGTAAACCACAATACCACAGTGAATAAGTGATTAAATAATTAAATTATAACATAACCGTGTGGTTGATATGGGCGTCTGCTGCTATAAACATTAGGGGTGGCTCAGCACCCCACACACTCTAAGAAATGGAAACAAAAAGAAAACAGCGCACAACGCCAAATAGTGAAGTAAGTAATAGAATGTATTACAATATTAAAGGGGTAATAAATCTGCGTACATCAGATAGAAATAACATGTGCATTTAGTGCATATCACACTGGTTACCACTCTGTAGCTGTAAAACAGGACGGTCTGGCACTCAGCTGTCTCTGCAGGAGCCTCTATGATGGTTCTGGGGCATGGGATCCTTCATGCACTCCTCATACAGCAGGACGCTGCTCACAAGGGGATTCCTTTCAAGCAGCCTGGTAATACTGCAGATTCAGACACTTAGTGGGACCGCTCCTCAACCGGCGATATACTGCCTCCAGGGGAATTCCCCTACAGTCCCCCGTCTCTCCTGTGTAGATTTGCTGCTTTTCCCAGCTGCTGTGATCTTAGGGCAGTCCAGAGCTGTTGGAATTGCTCTGCAAACACTTCCGCAGCTGCAGGGGCTTACACAGCGTGCCACGATGCCGCTCCATCACGTGGTGTAGCGGAGTGACGTCACAGTTCTCGTGGCAATGGAGGAATCAATAGGGAGGAAAAAGGAGAGTCCCTTACAGTCTCTTACCGGCGCAGAAATCGCTCAGTTAGCACTGTGGCAGCCAATATAAGCTGATGGTGATACAGATCCAAAGGATTCCGTTTCCTTTACATGACATTAATGCTTGGCGAATCGCTGGCGAACGCTGACTACAGTAGGTTGCTAATTTTTTATAATTGAAAAAGGACAAATGTTGGCAAGTTTGTGATCTTGTTTGAAAGTTTTGCTGCTTGTCTCCAGTGTCCTCTTTATACCGTTCAAACAACGTTTTCCCTCTATTTACACTTATACCACTCCCATCTTTCAGCTCTCAATCACTTTATTTGTAGGCCAACATATCTTTATTGTTGTTTCTTTATTATCCCTCTTTAACTGTTTTCACTCTTTCTCTTTGTGTCAAATACAATACAGAAAAAAATTTCTTCAACTCCACGAGTGCACGCTGCCTTCCTACTACTGAATCTATTCAGACAAAGGGATCAGACCCTTGATAGCAAATTTTTTAGCTCGCAACTTTTACGTAACTGTTTTCTTGTTAATAAAAAAACATTACAATGCAATCTGTTTATTTTAATATTTTCAACAAAAGACAAAGATCCCCAATGCTACATTCTATGTGACAAAATACCTGGGGGGCATTCAGTATGGGACTGGGGTGTTCCCTACCTGTCTCTGGGTTAGGGGGGATTCCGATATCTCCTGTGTGAAGCTTGAGAGTCAGATCTGGAAGAAAGCAGTATAGGTTATTTCGGTGTAGGTATAGGGCATGTTAAGATAAGACAGAGCGTGTGGGTGAAAGCGAGACAGAGAGAGTGAGTGACAGAGTGGGTGTGGAGGGTGGGTGACTGACTCTTCGGTGGGTGACTGACTGACACTTGGGTGATTGACACTTGGGTGGGTGACACTTGGGTGAGCGACTGACACTTGGGTGGTGGGTGACACTTGGGTGATTGACTGACGGGTGGGTGTATGACTGACTGTGGGTTGGTGTCTGTATTCACTCTGACACACACTCTCAGACACACTCTCTCAGACACTCTCTGAGACACTCTCACATACACACACACTCACACACACACTCAGACACTATCTCAGACACTCTCACATACACACATGGGGCAATCGGAGTAAGTGAGGGAGAAATTGGAGCAGGAGGTGAATTATACACTCACACACACTCTCTAAGACACACAATCAGACCCGCAAACATACACACTCACTCACACACACTCTCACTCAAACACACACGGGGGAAATTGGTGCAGGGGGGATCAGAGCAAGGAGAGTGAATCAGAACAGGGGGGGAAATCGGAACGGGAGGGGAAATCGGAACAGGGGCGGGAATCGGAACAGGGGGAATCGGATCAGGTGGGGGGGAGAATTGGAGCAGGGAGGCATGTAGCAGTAGTTACCTTACTTGCTCCATGCAGGAAGAGGCGGGCCTTGCTTTGCCAGCTCGCATAGAGCTTGCTGCGGGCCAAAAAGAATTCTGGCAACGTGCCAGCCAATCAGGAGAGGGGAGTGCCAGCAAGCGCCAGCCAATCAGGAGAGGGGGAGGTTTTTTTTTCTTTTTTGCAGAGAAGCTGCCTGGCGGATCACGAGCGCGCTAAATTCTATCACCCCATGGTGACCCGGCGATGGGATTTATCGAGGGGCACGGCCGCGCAGGGGGCCCAGGCGAACAGGCCCCCCTGACTCACGAGGCACGGGATGCCAGTACCTTTTGTCCCTGACTGCATTCATATTGAATGGGGATTAAGTGCACAGCTCTAAAGTATTTAATAAATATATTTTAATATACCGTATATATATTTTTTTTATATATACAGTATGTGTATACATACAGATAACTATTTTTGCATCTCTTTGGAGCAAGGTTGCAGCCAGACTAACTGTCCCACAGAGCCGTGGAAAAATGTGTGTGGTCCATGTACCTCTTTTCCCCATATCAAAAAATATAATAATAAGTTTAATTCTGCATTTGCAGGTTTATATTTACAGACATAATCTGCACTATGCAGCGCACACAAGGGACATATTTATTTTATCACCATAAACTTTTGTAAAGAAACAAAAAATGAGCACGTACTGTAACAAGCTCTTCTAATGAATTTGCCCTTTATAGAGAATATTTATGTGTATAAATAAAGAAGACAGATTTATTTGGGAGAATTGATTGATATATTTGATTTGTCTTCACTGGCTTTTTTAAGCTGAGAATGTCAATGTTGTATCGTGCAAAGAATTTGTACAATATGAGGAAGAGTGTTGTTCTATGTTTCCCAAAAGATAAGTTCTTAAATCTCCTTTGAAAGAGGTGTTAACGCCAAAATTATAGTATAAAAACATTTCTTTGCAACCTACTGGAATTGTAGACATTGGACTTTATGGGGCCTAATCTAGTAGCTTTGATACAATTGCTGCCATATCGAATGGTTTGACATGACCCCATTGAACGGTTTGTTATTTCTGTTATCACGTTATACAGAAAGAATCTGAAATTTTTTCCAAAAGTCTCAAACTGTGAGGTAGGAAAATGCCAATAGCGTACAGCAGGGATGCGCAAACTTACCTACAGGCGCCCCCTGTCTCCTCCGGCTCGGGCCCCTCCCTGCCTCTCTGATTGGCTTCATCACCAAATGACGCTGCAGGGTCATGTGACGTCACGTTGCCATGGAGACACGTCACTGGAACTCCACTGATCCCCATCAGGTCCCCTAATGAAGTCAGCTTACGCTGACGAAACGCATAAGGTGTGACATCATTATGCTGCTTTTGACATGTAACGTGACTTGTTTGTGTGCCGATCAGGATTTCCTCCAAACAACGTGGAGTAAGTGAGTGATGACAGAGCTGAGACGTGTAAGGGTTCCGGTCCTGGCTTTGACTGGAACTCACCCTTACAAGCATACAGAGCTTCCAGGCAAAGCTTTCTCTGTACTTGGCAATTGGAATCACCTGGTTCTGGACTCACGCTGCAGTCTGCTTCATCCTGCTTGCCATGCAGCTCTATCCCTATTGGCTGCCCATGCAATTTAGGGTCAGCCCTTCCCCCCCAGGAAGGGTTGAGCATAATTCTGAAATCAGTTCATTGTTGTATCCGCTGCTTGCTACAACCACCTCAGTCTGGCCTGCCTTGATCCTATCCCTTCCTGTGCTGAAGTGCTGGATCCCCAGTGCTATAGCTGCGTTGTTCCTGTGCCTGTCTGCATACCCTGCTTCCTGAGGCCTCCGTTACTCATAGTTCCTATCCTGCTTTTAAAATCTATCATGTGCTGAAGCGCTGGTTATCCTGCGCCATAGCTTCTGGTTTCCTATGGCCTACCTGCATACCCTGCTTCCAGGGCCTTCCATGATGTCCAGATCCTACCTCAAGAGGACACGCCTATGCTGAAGCTTCTATGCTGAAGCATTTCCTGGTAACGACCCGGCTTTCCACGACCATCCACTCTTCTCCTGACCTGACCTCGGCATTCGGAACAACGACCACTCTGCTTTCTCCAATCCTAACCTCGGCTGCGTTTGACTAACGACTACGCAACCCGGACCCGGCTTCGTGGTCTAAGGTTGGTGTTTTCTCATCCCCACCTCAGCCCCGCGGTCCAGTCCAGGTTTGTGGTGAACACGACCGTTACAAGCTTTTTACATCAGGAGCTACCAACACGGGTACTGGTGTCGGAGGGCTCATAGCCGTGAACGGCAGCTTTAGCAGCAGGAGGTGTTCTGGACTCTCACTCAGCACTAGGCTAAGGATCTGGAGGTTCCCCACCAGCTGACGGTGTTTAACCACAGCGGTATCGGTGCAAAGAAACCTTTCAACGTTCTTTTAATATATTAATTTTGTAAGTGGGCATTGTCTTCCCCCTTCCTTTTAATAAATCATGTGTAGCCCTCTTTCCTAATGACATAGAAAGACTTCTAATGCTGTGTATACCTGTTGGCTCAGCGAGATCTGGGCTTCCGCTAGCTGGGAGCCTGGGGCAACAATATGTACTTGGCAGCACCTCCACTTGCCCAGGATCCCCAATTAGTAAGATTCCCCTGGACAAGAATAACAATAATATTCCACAACGTTGTAGCTGTTTACTATAAGTGAATGCAAACATGAACATACACACATATGTATAGATAACTACCCTGCAAGCAGATATGGCAATAAAATAATATGACACCTGTGGCTTTGCCTCCTCCACCCTGGAGTAATGTCCCTCTCCCACCACCGCGTGTACCCCACACCGTGTCCAATGTACTGGACCAGTCCCTTGGTCACTCAGTCCTCAGTGTCCCCATAGAACCCTCCCCCAAGGCGGGATCAGCGCCAGTAGATACCGGTGTTGGTACACTTATTTTAATACCTTCCGACCGCTCCAGCAGCCGGTAAATGTACTTCGCAAAGGATCCGTCGATCCAGCGTAGTCTCCCACGAGTCTTTACTTGCGTCCGCAGCTTGCTCCCAAACCACCACTCTTTCAGCAGCGCAAGAATACACTGTGTCCCTGTCTGCTAATATCAGTAAGGGGTATGCTGTTCCTGTCTGTGGCCGTTCCCTGCAGTACCACAAGCTAGTGATGACTCAGGGCCTGCACTGGGGCCTAAGGGGAATCTCTGGCCTATGCAGTGGCTCACTGACCCCCTGTAACACACACCTCCTCTCCCCTTGCTTCCCCGGGGCGCACTGGCTAGCGTGGTCTCTTCGCCAGCTTCCCTTTCCTGCCTCTCCACAATCCACACATCTTATTGCCTCCTGAGCCCACTCTCACCTTACTGAGGCTCATAGGAGTTGTAGTCCCAGCTCAGAGCCTCCTACCAATTGGCCAGCCGTTTGCGCGCTTCCCTTGCGCATGCGCGACCTTCCAGGAGCTCCCCGCAGCACATCTATACTGCGCATGCGCAACAATGCAACATGGCGGCGCCCTGTGCTTTTCGGGCCGCCGCGGAGCCTCTGAAGCACCCGAACGCTGCCTGCTCGACCCCCACCTTCCTGGAGTGCTAGCGGTCCTGCCACTTGTCCCTAACAGCACCCGCAGCGGAGGTACAAAAGAGGGGGGCCAGGGGAACACCACTACACATATATTTGTGCTAATGAACTAGGGTTTTGCGCTGTTTTTTCCCCTCTTTTCTATACAGATTTTCTTTGGGAAGTGATTCTTCCCGGATACAGCTGCCCCCATGCCTGCTTTCTTGGCTTCACAGCAGAAGTATTTTGTGATTGAACTGCAAACACTCCTCTTTGTTCTCCTGGACTGGACTTGTAACTATATATTGATATATATTATATATTCACTGATACCAATATATTGTTTATTGCATTTACTTTTTGATTTTGAGCGCTGGTTCTTTCTTTTTTAATTTATGTATGTATGTATGTATCTATGGATGGATGTCTTTATTTATATAGCGCCATTAATGTACATAGCGCTACACAGTAGTAATACACGTGACAATCATATAAATAACAAATAATACAAATTACAGATTGTGGTGGTGAAGGGGTTAACCAGGTCAATAATAAAGGTATTATACCCGGCTGGTTAACCCTAAACCTTGTTGGGACTGAAGGGGTTAATTGTGTTGCCACCAAAATGCCATATTTCCCCTATACCATATCTTTATTATCCCTGTTTGCAGCTCAGAAGCTAGCTGCAGTGCTATGAATGAATGGGAAGATGTGCAAACTGTATTCGCGACACAAGGGGAGCTTCTAGCGCTGTGCCGAGCACTAATTGCATAAGTGTGCCTGCGAGTAAGTGGCTGCATTGAAGATGGGTATCATGTTCTAAACCACAGAACATCTAAACCGCAAAGTCAATTGAATAAGTGGCCTGCGGTCTAGCTGAAGTACCTGAGAGCTACAATGTATCCAGCCGTCTTGTTATCCACTTAATGTGAATTGGTGAAGTGCGTCTGGGGTTACCGATCAAAGCCAGCACGGATACATTGTATGCCGGCTTGTAACCCAGAACGATTATAGGTCAAACCGCAACCCGCATCACAGTGCCCATTCAATTAAGTGGCTAATTTGCACTAGGAAGGAGCTGCAGTTAGTTGCAAATGAAACATGCCAATACATATTGTTTTATGTCCCCCACACATACAGAAGGTATATATAAAAATAACATGTATTCCAGTGTGGTTTTAAAATGTAAAAGCAAGAACTCTTTCCTGCTAGTCCGGCAATGAATCCATTAACAGGTCAATATGTTATGGATGAATGAGCTGTGGGATTTTTCATGTCCGTACTTCAAAGGGCACCCTGCTAAGTTGGTGCCCCAGTGTCTAGAGAAGTCCATAGTTGAAAAGCCTCAGAGATCCTAGGTGTTAGGGTGGCCGGGATATTGCTAAGTACCAGATATTGGTGTGAAGTATGGGCTATTCACCCTTGGTAACCAAACCCCAGACTTACTGTCGCCAGGTAAGAGGTTGGGCCCGGTATACTAAGCAGCTTAGGTGTCACCTTAGCACATGCTCTTAGCAGACCGGGAAGCAACTTCTGCCCTTTTTGTAAGCTACTGGCAAGTCGGGATAGATGGGAAAAGTTGTACCCACAGGAGGATTGGCTGGGTATGTTAAAGATAGGGCCTTAACCCTATAAAAATGCCTGCAGCCCATGTCCTAGTGAGATTCACCTGATTCAAACAAGAAATGTCCAAGTCACCGTTTCAGCGGTTTCGGAGTGTGAGGGGTTAACTACATCGTAACAAAGATTCACACCCCTCTTCCTGAATCCGTTTGAGCTGAGGATTCCCGAACGAATTCTGTAAGGACTTGACGAAAATGTTCCTTCCGGCGGAGATTTAGGGGTGGCAAGTTGCGCCCCTAGACAAGGATTGTCGCATGGCTCAAATCGTGCACCCACTTGCAGGGGTGCCTAGAGACTTTGTTTTCAAGTCATTAATTCCGTGGACATTTGATTTAGTTTCCCCATCCCTGTAAGTGTTTATCAAGTTTAATTGTGAAGATTTGTGCGTTTATCTGAAAATAAATAAATTACAATTTATTTTGCCCTCCTTGTTGTGCTCAATCCAGAATCCTGGTATTAATGTGTTAATGAGACCTGGTCTACCATGACACAGATCATGGGAATAAGTGCTACAGACTTAAAAATTAACATTTAGGAAGAGGAGACCCTGCTCCGAAGAGCTAGCAATCTAATTGGTAGGTAGGAAGGACATACAGAGACAGTAGGAGGACAAGCTTTATGTATCAGGACTATAGTATTAGCCGTGGAGCTACTCATTGAGGGGAAGGGCATTCCAGAGGTGTGGGGCAGTCAATGAGAAAGGTTTAAGCCGGAGAGGGCTTTAGATACAAAAGGGGTAGAGAGAAGACATCCTTGAGCGGAACGCAAGAGTCGGGATTTTATGAAAAGGTATCAGAATTTAAAACTAATGTAACTGACGAGTTATTTTATTAATTCTAACAACACACGTGGTATACCTCCTCGGTTGCACATGTGGCCTACAAAATGTAGGATGTACAATAAGGACATTACGTGAAAGGTTTCTGGAGCATTAGTAATATCACCAAAGGCAGGGCCACCAACAGGGTGGGTCTCCCGGGGTTGGCGTCCTGGGCCCGTGAGTCGGGGGGGGAGGGGGAGTTTTGGGCCTTAGACGCCAACTGCAAGGGTGCCTGGCTGGCCGGCACTGCAATTTGGGCCCGACCTCTTGCCAGGCCCATCTGCTGGTCCTCTCGCGGCCAGGCCCCGGCTCTCCCTTAGCATCAGCCTGCATGATTCTATCCCTCTGTTCCACGCCGATGGGCCTCTCTGATGTTGGCATGAGAGGCAGGCCTGTCGGAAGCTCGGCGTAGGACAGAGGTGGCTGCAGCGGCTTCCTGCCCCTCCATCTTCTGGCGACTGCTCGTGCGGTGCTGTGTGTCCCCTTCTGCCCTGGTCCCCATGGCTGCCCACCCAGGGGCAGGAGGTGGTAGTTGCGGTGCATTTGCTGGGGGAGAGTGGGGGTGTTCCTTCCCTTAGGAGGGGACAATGCACTCCATTCCCCCCGGCTCTCCCTTCCCCCTGGTCTCTTTGTTTGCCCGCGCGGGGTGGGAAATGGGCGTGGGGGAGGGAGCATGGTGGTGGTGGTGCGTGGTTGCGGCCTGCTGGGATCGCCGGCCTTTCCGCTCTTCTCTCCCCTGGTTCCTACTTAAAATGTTTGTCCTGGGCCCCCACAATTTCTGTTGGCGGCCCTGACAAAAGGATTCATGAGACATGGGGTGACCAGACATTTTGCCCAGAGACACAACCAAAATCCCCAATGGTTTGACAGTAATAGGATTAGAGAGTATCAATATGGGTACAGCTAGAGGGGATAGAGTTTTGAAACTTCACCAACAAGAATCTTATTGGATATTTAAGTTACAGACCATGCAACCGGGGAGACTCAATGAGGAGTTGTATTTGATGACTTTCCAGTGATTTCCCCCTGCATCAGGTTCCACCCAAGGAGGCGCCACGCTACTAAATGCGCTTGGTCATACAATTTAAATTAGAAGGGCTTTACAGCATCTACTGTATTTGGGTGGCTTCACAGGTTCCAGATCCAATCCTCATTCCTTTCACTACATTTTACAACTTTCCTGTGCTCCTCTCCCTTTAGGTTCTTTCATGACCCCTACACATCATACCTATCCCATGATTAACATATACCCCTCTTACATTTGTCTATTTCAGGTCGACTTATGGTGGATTAGGGCCACATTGATTTATTGTTGTAGCACCCTATGTTATTTGGGTGTGACTTGTATTTTGGATACATATCCCTTATGGTCTGGTCAGGTTCCTCAACACTGATCATCTCAGGAGTACTTTTAAGACTTTAGGTAATTTCATACCAGCATAATATAGACACATCATTGTTCATAGTCTTTTACTTCATTGTATTATTTTTATTTACAAACAGAAATTAATGTTTAGGTTTATTGCAGGTTTAGACATGCTTTTAATAAATACGATTTTTAAAAATACGTTTTGAAATAAATAATGAGGTGCGTGAAAAAAAAAAATTCTTAAAATACAAGAGCAAACAATTTGACCAAGAAGTAGAAGTAAAAGCTGTGATTCTGTGAAACTAGTCCAAAGTGGCATTTGGGAACTTGATTTTTGAATAAAGAAAGTATAGTATTTTATATTCCAATATCTTAATAATTTACGTCTTTGGTTATGTATGTTTTAATTATTTATGACATGAACCACTATGCAACTAGAATAATAGTGTGGATCCACATTTTTACACATTGAGGTTTTAGTTTCTACCCCCTTATCACCAAAACGTTTTGACTAATTAATCAATTAAGTATGACATTACCACCTCTGCAATGTGTATAAATGGTGGATCAAGCACTACACTCATTTATCCCTGAGGAAGGCACAGGTACTACAGAAACGCGTTGGATTCTTTGAAACCAGCTGATCACATTGTCTACCACCCAGACAGTAATCATGCCAGGTTCCAGTTCATGTACGGACCCCCAGTGTTCCTATTGGTGTTATCTGTTTTCATCTCACATCAAACGTTCAGCCCGGTCTCTTGAGATCTTGGGATCTCTTGAGTGACGCAAACCGGAAACTGGATATTGTCACCCCCAACGTAATTTCCGGTGCACCTGAGGATTGAAACCCGTGGAGGAGGCAGGACACCAGCCGCCGCTCCGGTGAAGAGCTCTCTCCCATCTGAGCACACCGCCCAGAGTAATCAGCGTTCCAGCCGGATACAGCAGTGCGACATAACATCGGCTCCATAATCGGCTTCCACTCCAGGCACCAGAGAATTGACATCAGCAGCTAGCTGAGTGCGGGACACCACCTTCCCTGAACGGGCTCTACAACTATTTCTAAGCTCAGGCAAAGGCCTTGTTTTTGTTTTACACTGTACTTGCTATCTATTGCTAATACTATGCATTTTATGAACTTGCTATACATGCGCCCCTATTTTTCTTTCATAACAATATTACACTATTGTCACGGGAGACCAGGTTATTTACACATTTTTACCAGGATCATTCAGTGAGCAAAACAAGGTAGAGAAGTAAATTGTAGTTTATTCGGCTTAAATTCGCATACACACAATGGAACACAAAATACAGATGAAAAGACACACTTACTGGGGGTGTGGGGTCGAAATCTAGACTTTCCTAGGTGCTGGGCACACTATTGGGAGAGTTTTACCCTGACCGGGACGTTAGTTTCTCAGAACTTGGTCCCTCCTGATGCGAATCAGCCTGAATCTCCTGCAACTCAAATCGGCATGAAATCGCAGCCGCGACCGCTACGTTTGTTTCTGAGAACTTGGGCGCAAAAGTCGGGACTTAGTCTCTGGTGGGCAGGCTTTTCAGGCTTGAAATCGAAGCTTGTTGCCTTGCTATTTTGAACAAAGCAAGTTTGAAAAGCCGCCCGTGCTCTTTTGACTCTGACTCAAGGGGAACACACAATCTGATTGGCTCATAGCTTCTTATAGCTTTCTCTGCTCTAGCTGAAAAGAGAGGAAGAACGCAACAACCAAGCAGCGTGTGGGAACTTTCTCAAGCAGCCAATCAGAGCCAGGCAGGTTAGAAATGCCGGGTCAGTGGAAAATTCAAAATAGTCATTGGACATGCACAAGCCTGCCATATTTCCCCCCAGCTATCCCAATGCCACCCGCTGGGCAGGTGCCTCTGCGTCTGGCTGAACATGTGGAATCCCAAAGGACTGCCATTGATCTCCGGACCCAGTACTCTGCCTTTCCCCGCTAACCAAATGCCTTTCACACCTCTGGCATACTCTGGCTCCTCTGAACTATGATGTCCAGCAGATATACAGTACCGGCGCCTATGAGTTTGTACGGGCTGTCTGTTTGGACTTGGGTTCCAAATGTTTAAACACATTAAAAATACATTTTAATAAACTCTGAGTCTCAGGGAACCCCTCCAGCTATGCGGGACTATAGGTGAGGATCTTGTGGTTTGAAAACTAGAAGTCTGGGAGACACTGTATGGCCCCAGTGCAACTCACCCTGGGTACCCGAAAATAATGCGAGTAAGCCGGGGAGAATTATAGGGCCACCGGTAACTTTGTCCTCAGACCTCCTGCAATCAAAATGACTTGCTTTTCACCCCAAAACCCTACCTAAGACTTAGACTCCCAAAGTTTGGTGTCTCTAGGGTACAGAAAAGGAAAAAAATGTTGTCTCTTTATTTCTGTCTGCCTTATTCCCCACACACTTTCCTTTTGAATCAGTTTGGAATAGCATAGTCCCCCCAACCTTATGTACGTATGTTGGGCACCCACAAACCATATACTGATTGTGGGTCCTTGGCACTTGCTGGGATACCCCCCTTAATCCAGGGATTCCCTCAGCTCGAGAGATACACATTTATCCCTGTGCCTCATTCTCCTTTCCGAGTTGTGCTGAAGCAGGGCGTCCTAGCGGTGAGTCGCGGTTACGTTTTCAAGGGGAAGTATTGCCGGGACAGTGTGCCTACATGTATCCGAGAATCTGGCATGATTCCCGGACACATTTATTGGGGAACCGGTAACTAGACCCCGACTTCCTAAGCACATTCAGACAACGGTTCCTCTGCAAAACCCCATACAAACTCATACACTAGCAGTCCCCCCTTGATTGCGTGGCCGGAAAGGAAAAAACACAAAAAATGGTTTTATTACATAAAGTACAATGCAATAATACAATGTTACTGGGTTTAAGAGCTAACTCTCTTGAACCCTTATAGACGGAGCAGGGGTAACCAAATGGGCTTGATCTTTATTATATAGCCTGACCCGCTCCCATTACAACTATATTTGGTTTCTGTTTCCCCCTGTTTATTTTCTCTCTGAAAGCGCTTTTTTCTGAGAGTGAACATATTATAATAAGATGTATTACATTTTGTGACTCTCTGCGCCATTGTTTTTGCCAAAAAATGTCTCTATATCTTAGGTGACATGTCTACAATTCTGTATCAGTTGTAAGAAACTGTTCTTACATATGCCGTACTATTGTCCTAAAAATGGAGCAAGTCATCTAAACTTTCCTCTACTTTCCTTAAAACATAGATGCCATTGAATATAGTTCTATTATATACAATATAATACTCATACTATACAGTACATATATGATGATGCATTGGGAAGGGACAGACTGGACAAATAAAAAATACTGGGTGTGATGAGACTTGTATTGTAGGTGGGCCAAAATGAATTTAGAAAAACGATATTTGCAGTGTTTGCTTTTATAGAATGTTTGATTGTTTTAGGGGCCAAACTGTGCTGCTACAGATACAGCACAATTTAGATGTTCTCCATTGGACCTGTTGAACTGAAAGACGATGAAAAGTAAGCAATGAGGAAGAAGCAAAAATGTAAAGACTGTTAACCATCATTTAAATGTACTGTAGTTTAAATCTCCAGTATCTGCATAGGTCCCGGAAAAGTTACATTCTTCATCAGTTGTGTGCTTCCCTTTGTCATAGGTGGGGATTCCTCTAAATGGACAGACAAGACCTTCCTAGATGTAATTGCGGTGCACTAAGCTTTCGAAGGTCTTCTATTTATGACCACATACAGGGCCGCAGATCTCTTTCCCGAGGACAGGACTAAAGTCTTGATCTGGGTCCTCTGGACTGTTGAGATGGGGGGGGGGGGGGGGGGGAGAGGGGAGGGAGTGAGCTAAGGGATCTTCAGAAGGGGAAGGTTGTGTTGTACTTACTAAAGTTGGACACCCCTCCAGTGCCAGGTCTGTGTCAGTTGTCACGGTGCCTCCCTACTGTACCTGTCATATGCAGATGAGACCTGTGAGATCTCATTCAAGTTTAATCAATTAAAAAGTCTCTTGTTTGATCCATTAAAAGGTATCACAACCTACGACAAATGTATACTTCAAATACATTGAACAAAATCTAAATTGAAAGGGGATTGTCCCGCGGGAAAAATCCGATGTCTAGATTTACTAAACAGTGTTAAACCATGGTGCACTTGCAGACCAATTCACTTTGCCCTGTTTAGTCAATGTTGACCATATATTTTTGGGGGCCGCTACGGTATTTATTCTGCTTTTATATTTTATTTTAGTTGATAATTTAAGATTTCATATTCCGGTTTCTGCCATCCATAACAGATTATTTCTCAGTGTATTTACACGGTTGCAAACATAATTGGCTCTTCTCCAGTCGCCGGCGTCGTCATCATTTTGCTGCTGTTGTATGGAATGTTTTTTTTCCTCGGTTGTAATTTAAAACTTGTCAAAGTGAAAAACCTAACATCACATTTTCAGCTAACAAATGATTTTCCTACAGTGAGAAAAACAGAATTGTGCTCAAAAATAGAGAATTAGGAAGTACTGACTAAAAACTCTTATCTACAGTGGAAAATCTTTCTGTTTAATTACAACATAAGAATTGGCATCAACTGTTGTACCTATTTTGCATTAAACTATACAACAGGCTATAAATGTCCCACATAATCCTTTTTCTTTTTTAAAACGAAAGCATGGGATAATTTTGAACTGGGGATTAGAATAAATGATACTGGGACGCAACATTAGGAAATTCCTTTAAAAGATTCGTACTCTCCAGGCATGTTACTCAATTTTATTGAAACAGTTTAATTACACAAGAAGCTCAGTCAGCAATATTCATTTAAAGAGTAAGTCGAGTACAATTTTGAAACACGCCAGGGATTCTATTACTCTTATCAAAGGAAATGAGTGTTAAGTTAAAAAATACAGTTATAGTTATAACTAGAAATGCATGAAATACAGATGTGACAGGCTTCAATATCCCCCTAGATATACAACATATACATTAGAACAGACAGTATCACAGAGTTTCATGAAACAAAACCCCGAAGTCACGTAATTCACTTGTTATTTAATTTTTCCAATATACATATTCAGGTATATATTCTAGCTTCTGTACCCGGCTTCGCCCGGGGAATGTAATATTGAATAGATGTCCCACCCCTCCCCCCCCCCGCTGGCGGCACATCTCCCTGCCCCCCCCCCCCATCCTGCTGCTGGATGTAGTGTGGGGTGAGATTTGTCTCTGTCTGTGTGTGTGTTTCCCCCGGCTGCCGGAACATGTCCCCCTCCCCCCCCGCTGGCAACACATCTCCCCGCGCTGCTGTGGCATGTCCCCTCACTGCCAAATCCACAGCAAAATGTACAGTGAAAGTTGTGCTCCGTGGTGCCGATTCTGAGAGTTCGATGCGTCTGACATACAATCAAACAGACGGAATCCAACGTAGAATTATAGTATATATATTTATATATAAATATTATATATATATATATAAATATAAATAATATATATATATATATATATATATATATATATATATATATATATATATATATATATATATATATATACACACATACACACTTTTCCAGGGGAAGCAAGTCTCGTGTACATGTGTGTGTATATAAATCAAACACTCAGGGAGATATATTTCTGGGATAGAGGACCTGTTGGCAGCATTTATAGGGAAAGTTTATTTGTAGAGATGAATATATACACAATAGTGATAGCACTAAACGAATTATGTTCGACATGTGGTGGTTTGTTTTGCGGTATATTTATCGGGTGTATAAGGATATATATCTGAGCCCCCACTCCTCTGTGTGGCAGACAGGAGCCATCTTGTGACAGACACACACGCCATTCCCTCAGAGCCACCGACAGCAAACAGCAAACACCTCTGCCACCTGTAAAAGGATGTTTAATTCAGATTCGCACTACTTTCCAGTCATATTTATTACTGGGACAGGGCTGCGCCAGTCACCGCCCCGGGGACTGGCCAGCGCGAACATATACACATGAAATACGTGCTGCTGTACAGGAGGGTCCTTGCTCGGTATACTCACTCTGCCCTGGAACTGCTTCTCATACACGTCGCTCATGGTGGCGGCTTCTGCTCTAACAAAGCAGATACTCGAGGGAAGGTCAGACTGGCGGCGGCAGCTGCTCCGGTGTGTATCCCAGTCCCTCTGCGCTTTTTCCTCTCCGTCTTTTCTTCCTCCCCCTCCCCCCCCATTGTTACACTGGCGGCACATTTTCCCGCCCCCTCCCCCGTTTGTACATCTCCCCCTGCTAGCTGGCACATCTCTCCCCCCTTCCCCCCGCTGGCACCTCTCCCCCCCCCCCCGCTGCCACATCTCCCCCGCACATCTCACCTGACCAGTGATCCCCAACCTTTTTGTTTGGAGGAACCCTTTAAGTATTTAGTAACATTTTGGGGAACCCCTATCTGGATGACACATGTTTGACAGGGGCAAATCACAAAATAGACGTGTAAAGCAGTAGGGTAATAAATAATAATTAACTCATACTTTTGTATAAACAATGCGTATATATTTTGTAATGATTTTTGTTTAAACATCCCCCCCCTGCATCTCACATCACCTCCCGTCCGCATCTCACATCACCCCCCCTGCATCTCACATCACCTCCCCCCCCTGCATCTCACATCACCTCCCGTCCGCATCTCACATCACCCCCCACGGATCGATCGATCTCTCTCCCCCTCTCCTCTCTCCCTCTCCTCTCCCTCCTTCTCTCTCCCCTCCCTCCTCTTCTCTCCCTCCTTCTCTCCTCTCTCCCACACACACAGTGTCACAGTCATTCAGTCAGACACACACTCACAGTCACACACTGTCACACTCACACACACACAGTCACACTCATACACTCACACTCTGTCACACACACACACTGCCACACTGTCACATACAGTCAAACTCACACAGAAGCAAAGTTTGCAGCAAAAAAAGCCTCTCACTCACTCCCGTAGCTCACATGAGAAGCAGAAGCAGCCTCCCCCCGCTCCCCCCCCCACAAGTGCCGGGCTGCTAGAGTAGGAGGGAGGAGGAGAACGGAGGGGGGAGAGCCAGGAACACACACACAGGGACACACAGGGACACACAGGGACACACACAGGTACACACAGAGAGACACACACACACACACAGGGACACACACGGACACACACACAGGTACACACAGGGACACACACACACAGGGACACACACAGGGCCACACACACACACAGGAACACACACACAGGTACACACAGACACACACTTTGCAGCAAAACCACCTCTGATAGCTGGATGATGTCACTTCCATGGGTCTCCACCAGACCCAGAAAAGGACCCAGACCCAGATGGGAGCGAGTGTTCAGAATCAAAATGATGGTACTTCGCCTCGACTTTTATTGAGCCTGAGGAAGCCGTTTTTACGGCGAAACGCGTTGCTCTACCTTTGTTCTTGGATTGTCATGAGGAGGCTTCCATAGCGATCCGGCTACACTCACTATTCCAGCTGAGCAGCTTTCTTCACACCAGACACGGAGGCGAAGTACCATAGCTTGCTAGAGTGGAACTGGATCCTTTGTGTTGCTAACACGGACTTTCCCTATATGTGAGTGCACATTTGTTGTCATTTTAATAAATTGTCATTTTGATTCTGAACACTCGCTCCCATCTCTTTTCTGGGTCTGGTGGAGACCCATGGAAGTGACGTCATCTAGCTATTACAAAACGGCTTATCAGAATGATATGGATGAATAGAGGCACTAATAAGAGGCTACATCTGACAAAGAACCCTGTATGAGCCTGTACTTACACATGGCCGTGTAAGTAGTGTATTTATATTTATTTTTAACCCCCTCACTGCTGGATTTCAAGTATCGCCCTCTTTCATGCAATTGAGGGTGTGAACATTTGTATGCTCCAATCAGGAGTATAATTATGTTTCACTGCTGACCCCTGCTCCCCCCTTCCTTTCTGTTTTCTCTGTCTTTTGAGGGATCTAGGAAAGATCCCATAGGGGGTCTGAGAAGGTGTTCGCAACAACACTCACAGCTGCGGATTCACTAAGGAGAAGAGAGGATTACCCATATCCCCTATCAACTCCATATAGAGCTACTGCTGCGGCACATATGAGTCTAACACATCGCTGTTTTTTCCCTGGCTTTTTCCTGGAATGCAACGCACTTCACCTGGAGCATGCCGCATTCGTTTTGCGTTCCCAGCCGCGGGTCATGCGCGGGTTATGTGTGGTTGACGCGCGGTTGACGCGCGGTTGATGCGTTTTTTGAGAATGGTTCAGATTTAATAGGTTGCAATTCTTCACGTGTCCGCCAGATGGCAGATATTCATGAATTGTAATGCGCATGCACTTCAGTAATGTGTCGACTTGCAGGTGTTTCGTTTAAAAAAGATACCACAGTGGGCTATTGTAACTTGGCCTTGAGACTGAAAGAAGAGGTTGCAAAAAATGTATCAATTTAGGCTTTTCATATTAAAGAAAGACAAAGACCAGTTTCGGTTACAGTATTCTCCAGAGACCCGCCCGCCATGAGTGTTCAAGTGCAGCCGTTTTCCAAAAACCCGACAGAAGTTACGCGTATTTGATATGGGCCGCGATTAATGCAACAGATGATAAGATGGCAACAGTTGTTCAAATTTATCAGTATTTTATCGAAAACTATGACTTTTACAAATTTTCGCCAGCTCCTCATACGTGGAAGCATGCAATAAGGAAAAGGTTATGTAGCGATCCCTGTTTTTATCGTATTGAGTATCACCGGCTTTTTCCTGTATCTATGATCATGCAGACGGCAAAAGGCGAAGGGTCGTGTTAAAACCAAATAAGAAACGACAGTCGCTGCCAAGCAATGCACCAGCACCGGCTTCCAATGACGGTCCCGCCGTCAGTGACAACCCTGAGCCTGAGC
Organism: Ascaphus truei; assembly: GCF_040206685.1. NCBI lineage: Eukaryota > Metazoa > Chordata > Amphibia > Anura > Ascaphidae > Ascaphus > Ascaphus truei. The sequence goes on from NC_134498.1 coordinate 14,667,655, forward strand.
CGGATTTCGCGTGAAGTTTCGATCAAGCTTGCATGTACCTAAGCAATTTCCAGCCTCATCAGCTGACAACAGGTGGACTAGTCCCGCTGCAAACTATCGACGTGGATGATTAAGAACGCTGGACTGGCAGTGGACCGGCGCCGGCGCCGGCACCAGCTTAATGGGAAATTCTATGGTGAGTATTGTTGCCGTATTATTTTCTCTGTTTTTTTTATTTTGACAATACAGTATCAATATTGGTGCGATTCAAAAGTCAAGCGATTCTCCTGTGAGCAATATTATTGGCTGAGCGGCTTCTCAGTACTGTACTGCAGATACTGAACTATTGGTGGAACGCTAGGCGCATGCGCATTGGAACCTTCTTGAAACGCAAACAGTATGCGTGTCATTACATCGACGGTAGGCGCATGCGCATGTGAACAGGAGACGCCCCCCGAGAAAATTATTGGTGGGACTGGCTGGGAACTTCTTTAGACCATTACAGTAAAACTTTTCTTTTTGTTTTTCCTCAGAAAAGAAAATGGCTAATGGAGGGATTTCGATGGATAATATCGCTTTGTGTAACAATTCCTGTACATTGCTGAATCGGATTTAAAAACCCACGTACCGGAGTCTACTGTTTAGTGGCTGATGTACACTATGCTTATGTTTTGCGGCCGTACAGTATACAATACTTTTTTATAAACAGTATACTGTGTAATAAACCCGAAAAAATTAAAACTATGCATTTATTCTACATGTATTACAGCACTGTACATACAGTATGTGTCTTCTATACAGTGCCAGTGCATACAGTACAGTACTGTACTGTATGTGTCTTCTATTTTTTTTAATACTCTTGTACTGAGCATGCCTTCAGCATACAGTACAGTATGCCTGGACAGTAGTGTACAATCTAGAATCACTGTATTTTGTTACAGTAGCAAAGGAGCCAATGGAAAATGTAAAACAAATCAACATGTTCTTTTATTGGTGGAGTACTGTAAGTGCAAAAACATTTATTTACAAATACTGTACAATGTAGAAACATTTTAAGTGCACAGCAATTCAAAACATCCATAGGTGTATGGTTTACTGCTACAGTTGTGAAAACATTTATGTATAGAAAGTAAAAACATTTACAGTCAGTCAGTATGGTTTACAGTCACATGTTTTAAAAACAAATTCTTAATTCATAAAATATACAAACCGCAACATCTCCTTTATCAAAGAACGGCAAGTCAAAACATATACAGTGGGATGGTGTGCAAAACAGTCTGCACCAGTACAGTCCTCGAGGGCAGCAGACAGGCCCGGTTTTCAGGACAACCTTGAAAAACGTGCCTGTTTGCGGCCCTCAGGGACTGGAATTGTGCAGGTCCTGTGTGTGTGTACAGCAAGTTAAAACATTTCTGTATAAATACAAGTTAAAAAAGACACAACAACATCTCCTTTATTTAAGTACAGCAGGTCAAAACATGTACAATACAGCACAGTTCAGCACAACAGTATGGTCTTACAGTTCCTGTGATTAATCCAGAAAGTCCACCACATTGTCCGTCCATGGCCGATTCCTTGCATGGCGCAAAACGCCATTAATGCAGTCTCGAACGCCTTTCATTTCAGGATCTGTAATTGGATAAAAGCGCCGCATTTCATCCAGAATGATCTTTCTGAAATTGGCAGGAAGCGCCTTTTTTACGCGATTTCCGTCGTAGTTCACTTTGAAGGCCCAGTCGCAGTACAACGAGTAGGGAACATGGTGTTTAAAAAGTAACAATGCATACTTGTGGGGTGCACCCGCACTCATCACCCTATACTTCTCCCTAAGCGCCAGTGTCAGATCGCGCAGGGTGATGTCGGGCACCGTATCGATGCGAGCGAATGTAGGTCTTCTGCGAGTGGGTGTGCTTGATGCGACGGGCGATGGTAGGTTGTCTGGGAGGAAGCTTTCCTCCGGTCTTGGTCGACGTGTTGTCTCCTGTTGTGGTCTTGACGGGGTTGTCATGTCCTCCTCAATGGCATACATGTACACTACATCTTCTGGTGGAGGGGGTGCGCTTGGTGATGGAAGGGGGTCGATGCTCCCATTCATCACATCCATGTCACCCCCCTGCTCCGGCATCGGGGAAACAGGGGCATTAACGCCGAGTAAACGATGTATACCCGCTATGTCAGCCTCTATCTTCTCCATCCGTCGATCCATCCGTTGATCCATATGTAGCATCCGTTGCTCCACATTTAACATGGTCTCCAGAAGCAGATCAATCTTTGCTAGCACAATAAAGTTCCCGGGGAGATCCACACTTATCCCATTCAGCATCCGGTCTAACGAGCTGCTTCTTGTGCATGGCGTGTGGACATCTGGGTGGATGGGTGCAACGGAGGATGAGATGGGGGTTCCATGGAGAGAAGCGGCAGCGACATCGAAGAAGGGTGGAGGAGGTGACCTGTGGATATCCGGTAGAGGAGAAGCGGCAGCGTCGTTGAAGAGGGATGGAGAAAGTGACCTTTGGATTTCCAGGCGAGAAGCAGAGTCGTCTAAGAGCAAAGGAGAAAGTGACCCGTGGATTTCAGAGGTGGCAGCGTCGTCGGATAGAACCGGAGAAGATGGCCTGTGGGTTTCCGGGAGGGCGGCGACAGCGTCGAGGACGAGGGTTGGAGAAGACGGGCTGAAGATTTCCGGGACAGCGGCGGTAGAGCCGTCGAAGTGTATGGGAGGAAGTGGTCTGCGGGTTCGATGGGTTGGCTGCCAATCGTTTTGCGTCGAGAGTACATCACCGTATATCTTCTTGACAACATAATAAGGCTGACGTCTATGAAAAACCGTAGCCTTTGGGGTCAGCAGAAGGTTTCCTTTATTGGCCTTAGCCTGTCACTTTTGCCTTGGCGTGGAAACGGCAACCGCCTTTCGCTTTTTCTGCATGACAGGCACGGTAGAGGGGAGAGGGTTCCTGCGTCCGTAGAATTGGGGTTGCTCAATGGAAGCAGGTGGCACAATGCAGTACAGTATCTGGACAAGGGCAAGTTCAGATAAAGATCATCGAGTGGTGGGCTATGCAAAGTGTGTAACCTTTTATGCATGGCGGCGAGGTACAGGTGCTGAAAGTGGGCGTGCTCTAATGTGAGTCATTAACGTATAAATACACGATCAATTTTGTGGATTCACTGCACATTGAATACACATCGACTAAACATCGAATATACAATCTTGTGTTCTTTCTATTCGCAGCAATGGTTGTTAAAAATATTTCCAAGGATCTCAGCATGCGAATTAAGAAGATGTACACGAGCGGACACCGAATTGCTGCTATCCAACGCTGGTTAGCTACTTCTGGCCTCGTTGTGCCAGCAACCACCGTGAGCTATCATGCACATGGAAAAAACAGAGAATGCAAAAGGGCACCAAGGGTAACTAACGTGTAAGTATATTTATAAAACTTTTAAAAAAAAATTTGATCCAAAAATGTACTGTACATCTACAGTACTGTATATAATATTTTTGTTATTTCTGTAGATTTATATTACAACAGTATATATATTTTGTATATTTATATTACAGCAGTATATATTTTTTGTATATTTATATTACAACAGTATATATATTTTGTATATTTATATTACAACAGTGTATATAATTTGTATATTTATATTTATATTACAACAGTATGTATATTTTGTATATTTATATCACAACAGTACTGTCGCGGCCGAGTTTATTCTAACATTTGCCCGGTCTCGGCCGCGACAGATACCGGGCGCGCGCCGAGGTGTCCCGTGCGTGCGCCGACGTGTCCCGTGCGCGCGCCGGAGCCTCGGATGATCGGTCCTCCGATCGAGGCACCCCCCTCCCCTCTTCGGGTCCACCGGGTCCCCCGGAGCCCCCACCGCCATCCCCCACATTAGAGGAACCCAGGGCTCCCTCAGGGAGCCATGGGCACGCACGCCATGCGCGCACGCTCCCGATGAAGCGTGACCGTGCATCTATGACGCGCAGCACACCGAGGGAAAAAAACGAGAAAGCCGGGAAACCTCCCGGCTTGTGGCTCTAGCCAGGTGAGGATAAACTGTGTCGCCACTGTATATATATTTTGTATATTTATATTTATATTACAACAGTATATATATTTTGTATATTTATATTACAACAGTATATATATTTTGTATATTTATATTTATATTACAACAGTATATATATTTTGTATATTTATATTACAACAGTATATATATTTTGTATATTTATATTAGAACAGTACACAGTATATATTTTGTATATTTATATTACAACAGTGTATATATTTTGTATATTTATATTTATATTACAACAATATATATATTTTGTATATTTATATTTCAACAGTTTTATATTGCTGCATACTGTATTAATAGAACAATGTATTGTATCCTCTTGATCTACTGTCTCTAATTTTTTTACTTACCGGAATGTTTTTCTTTACATTGTAGGGAGACAACTCTTCTGGTGGACAAAATAAGTGAGGAGAATGATGAGAAGAGTGCATTAAGGGTCAAATACACTCTGCGGGAAAATCACAATCTCACTGTATCCAAGACCAGCATAAAGAAGATGAGACGCAGCATTGGATGGAAATATGGACGTGTGAGGTTAGTACTGGACAGTACAGGAGGTAAAAGTGTTGTTTAGGAAACTGTACTGTACCGCTATAATTATTTATTCCTTGTCATTACAAATGCCAAAACACCCCGTGAAGCTGCATGTGTGGGGTGCCATCTCTAGGCGTGGACCAGGATGCATTGTCATCTTTGAAGGTAAAATATATCAAATATAATGTAGCCTTATGCACTGTACTTTACTAGTGTAGCCTTACTGTATGCACTGTACTGTACTATTGTGCAGTTTTTTGAGCACTTTTCTTTTCTTGCTATAGGAATAATGAATAAAGCTTTCTTCCAAGACAACATTGTCCCTGAGAGAGTGCAATACATCACACGCGAGTTCCCCAATGGTCACCGCTTCTACCAGGACAACGATCCGAAGCACACCGCGTCAACAGCGCATATCCTTGAGCGCGGTATCAACTGGGTGAAGACGCCAGCGGAGTAAGTGCGGTAACCGTGTCTCATTTTTCCCCCACTGTTTTTACTGTGTACTGTACTGTATCTCTTAAACTAATTGTCCTTTTTTTCCAATGACAGATCGCCAGACTTCAATCCGATCAAAATGGTCTAGCATCAGCTGAAGGACCATATCCGGAAAGTGGCGAAACTCTCGAAAAAGGACGAGTTGTTGAAAGGCATAATGAGTTTTTGGAACGATGTACTCACCGTGGAACGCTGCAATAAATATATAGACCATATTGCCACTGTGTTGCCCATTGTGATCGCGTGTAATGGGCAAGCATCAGGAAAGTAGTACTGTACTGTAGTATTGTAAGTACAGTATGATACAGGTAAGTATGGCACAGATTTTGTTGTTCCCAATAGTCAGAGTATACAGTAGTTACAGTTTTTTTCTTTACAGAGAGAGCAGCACTAGGTTACTGTACATAGTATTTTACAGTAGTCAGAGTATACAGTAGTTCCAGTATAGACTAGTTTGACAGTAGTACAGTAAATGCCTACTAACTGCTCAATTTTTTTCTTTCCAGAGAAAGCAGCACCAGTCATCTACCGTAGTACTACACAATTAAAACCAAAGATAGAACATAAAACACCGACAGAGCTCAGTGCACATCCAGTGAAACTCATACACGGTACAGTGCCTAAATATGTATATGTATAAATATCTATTAAATAAAATGGTCTTTTAGTTTAACATTTTGGCCAAAATTGTTGTAAGCCCCTGAGCCACTGCATGGCAGACCACATCTCAAGGGTCCCTAACACTAATATAAATTCTATATACATACAGTATATGTTTAGGCACTGTACCGTGTATGAGTTTCACTGGATGTGCACTGAGCTCTGTCTGTGTTTTATGTTCTGTCTTTGGTTTTAAATATATATTTCCATGCTCAGTAGCACTCCTCTGTGACACTCATATGCTTATATATATGTTGTGGTTATTTTGGGGGTTCAATAGGAGCTTGTTAGGTGTCCAGTATCTTTTACAATTCTTGTTCAGCTAGTCTTAGCTGATTGGAGGGTGGCAACCTCCTACCTAATTGAAGCTTACCCCCTCCCACATTTAAATGGTTAAAAGCTCACTCCATAGCATCTCCCACTCTCAGGGGAATTTGCTTGCTTGCAGTGTGATTGTGACAAATCTATTACAGTGTATTTTTCCTGGTAATGTACAGGTTAATAAAAGCTTCAATCAGACTTAGAACTTTGCAACTAATATTGACAGATTTATTATAAATCATTCTTCCTGGTATTGCACAGGTTATTAAGAATTTATATTAGTGTTAAGGACCCTTGAGATGTGGTCTGCCGTGCAGTGGCTCAGGGGCTTACAACAATTTTGGCCAAAATGTTAAACTAAAAGACCATTTTATTTAATAGATATTTATACATATACATATTTAGGCACTGTACCGTGTATGAGTTTCACTGGATGTGCACTGAGCTCTATCTGTGTTTTATGTTCTGTCTTTGGTTTTAAATACATATTGCCATGCTCAGTAGCACTCCTCTGTGACACTCATATGCTTATATATATGTTGTGGTTATTTTGGGGTTTCAATAGGAGCTTGTTAGGTGTCCAGTATGTAGTACTACACATCACACAATGCCATAATACAGTACGCACATAACTGCACTAATTTTTTGTTTTCTTGTCGTTTCAGGAAAAAGGGTGGCCTGGGGGGATGTGGGGTGTTGTGTCCAGTCTAATCTGTTTGTACAGTAAAATGTACAGTATATACACTGGCGACACACTTTATTCGAGCTTGGCTAGTCCCACGAATTCGGGTATACCCGGGTGTATTGAGGTTTGTGACTGTTTTCTGCCCGAGTGCATTGAGTTATTTTCCAGGCAGGGATTGAAGCATTTTATTCCCGCTGGCTGCAATACTGCACAGTATATATATATATACTGCATTACAATTCATGAATTTATGCCATCTGGCAGACACGCGAAGCATTGCAGCCTATTAAATCCTAATCATTATCATTTAACAGATCAGCCGCCCATCAGCCAGGCATGAACCCAGGCTGGGAAGGCAAATGCAACGGGGCTTGTCAGAGGTGAGGAGCGGCGCATTCCAGGTATCTGCCAGGTACATACCGGGTATTTGCTCTAATAAAGTGTGTCGGTGCAGTAAACAGCAGTAATGATGTATATATATTATACATTACAGTATATATCATTAAATAATATTCTTATAAATGTGCATTATTCATGTTTCCCCATGTTTTAGAAATGTTTTCTAAATGTTTATCAAATTTCAATCTGCCAAAAGAACTTAATAAAGACTGCATTATGTATTATTCATGATTATTTTTATATTTGTATTTTTTGGTTCCTGATAAAATAAAATAAATATTTATTCACATTCCTGCTAGTCATAATCATTTACAACAACCACAAACCCTCCCCACCCCTACAGTACACCAATGAATCAGTTAATGTTTTTTTTAACTCTCAATTCTCACAATGCTGTGCAAATCGGATTTACATTTCAAAATCGAGAAGGGATTTTCCAAAGCGTTACCGTAAACAAAGCCTCAAAGGGTTGGGGGGGGGGGATGATTACACGCAGGCGCACTGAGGCTTTGTAGCTCGGCTATGGACGGATTAAGAACACAATGGCAATATTCAGAAAATTAATGACTCTGTGGAGAGAGGAGGTTGGATGACTCATGCGCAGTAAGCAGCAAGCTCCCATCTCTAAAAGGATTAGAGTACACGCAGGCGCAGTGAGGCGATTGACGCTCGGCTAGGGATGGATTAAAAACACAATGACTAACTAACTTCAGAAAATGAATGACTCTGTGGAGGTGTCTGTCGATAAGAGTTTGTGTGTGCGTGGGGGAGGATTAGTTGTGCAGCAGTTCAAAGAAATAACATACTGTACTGTACTGTAGAGTACAGTAATTTCAAAAGGCAGTTCATCATAATACTGTAATGTGATCCCTACACCCCCAAATACAGTACATAAAAAGCACACAAATCAACCATGTGCAGGCAAACGCACAGATTTAATTTCATAATATCAAGATTGTTTTTGCAGGCTTGTGGATAAAATAACAGTTAAAAAATCATAATTAAAATATTTTGGGGGGCACTCAAGCAAGCAGTGGTGGGTGAAGTTACAGGCGCATCTCAAAGAGAATTACACGCAGGCGCAGTGAGGCTTTGTAGGTCGAGTATGGACGGATTCAGAACACAATGGCAAGATTCAGTAAATTAACGACTCTCTGGAGAGGGGGGGGGGGGTTGGGTGACTCATGCGCAGTAAGCAGCTAGCTCCCATCTCTAAAAGGATTATACGCAGGCGCAGTGAGGCTTTGTAGGTTGGCTATGGACGGATTAAGAACACAATGGCAAGATTCAGTAAATTAACGACTCTGTGGAGTGGGGGGGGGGGGGTTGGGTGACTCATGCGCAGTAAGCAGCTATCTCCCATCTCTAAAAGGATTACACGCAGGCGCACTGATGCTTTGTAGCTCGGCTATGGACGGATTAAGAACACAATGGCAATATTCAGAAAATTAACGACTCTGTGGAGAGGGGGTTGGGTGACTCATGCGCAGTAAGCAGCCTGCTCCCATCTCTAAAAGGATTAGAGTACATGCAGGCGCAGTGAGGCGATTGAAGCTCGGCTAGGGACGGATTAAAAACACAATGACTAACTAACTTCAGAAAATGAATGACTCTGTGGAGGTGTCTGTCGATAAGAGTTTGTGTGTGCGTGGGGGAGGGATGAAGGATTAGTTGTGCAGCAGTTCAAAGAAATAACATACTGTACTGTACTGTAGAGTACAGTAATTTCAAAAGGCAGTTCATCATAATATTGTAATTTGATCCCTACACCCCCCAAATACAGTACATAAAAATCACACAAATCAACCATGTGCGGGCAAACGCACAGATTTAATATCGTAATATCAAGATTGTTTTTGCAGGCTTGTGGATAAAATAACAGTTAAAAAATCCTAATTAAAAAATTTGGGGGGGGCACTCAAGCAAGCAGTGGTGGGTGAAGTTACAGTACAGGCGCATCTCAAAGAGAATTACACTCAGGCGCAGTGAGGCTTTGTAGGTCGGCTATGGACGGATTCAAAACACAATGGCAAGATTCAGTAATTTAACGACTCTGTGGAGGGGGGGGGGTTGGGTGACTCATGCACAGTAAGCAGCTAGCTCCCATCTCAAAAAGGATTACACGCAGGCGCACTGAGGCTTTGTAGCTCGGCTATGGACGGATTAAGAACACTGGCAAGATTCAGAAAATTAACGACTCCATGGAATTTCAAATCCTTGAGCTAACGTTCATGGGGGAGGGGGCTACAGGTACAGCTGCATGAAGTTCAAATCTAAAGACATACTTTAATTTCGAAAGGTAGTTCATCATAATAATACACCCCCAAATACAGTACGTAAAAAGCACACAAATCAACCATGTGCATTCAAATGCACAGGGTCGCAGTCAAAAGCTACAGCACAGATTGAATATCGTAATACAGTAAGATGGTTTTTGCAGGCTTGTGGAGAAAAAAAAAATTACAATAAAAAAAAAAATGTAATTTTTTTTGGTCACTCACTCAGGCAAGCAAGCAGTGGTGGGCGAAGTTACAGGCGCATGCGCAGTATATTCCTGCTGTCAAGCAGGTATGTGATTGAAACCAGACACACGTTCAAAGAAATGGTGTGGGAGAGATGTACTGCATTGCACAGAAGCTAAGAAGTTGAAATACCCTGCAGTGCAGTTAATTATCCTGAGCAGGGGAGAGCGCTGTATATGCAGCAATGTGACACTGTTACAGTGTGTACACGCCTATGCGTTTCAACAATTTTCAAATGAGACATACTGTACAGCAGCACAGCACTGCAAATGCATGTATACTTTAAATATGCAAATTTACAATTACTGCACGCGCACACACAGACTGTGTACTGACGTAGGTTGAACCGCGAAGGTATTAGACTTCCAAGACAACAGCTCGCAAACGCCCCCTGAGTTTTTACAGGGCATTGCAGTATTGCAGACAGCGAGAATAAAATGCTAATATTACGAGCGCGAAAATAACGCAGTTCACTCCGGGCGAAAACGACAAAAAAACGCACCTAACCGGGATAATCTGAGAGCCGCGGATCTAGCTGTCTTAGACTCAGATCGGCCGCCACTGTAGCACCTGAGGTTTATTTTGTATAATATATATATATATATATATATCTACTGACGAGCCAACGAGTATTCTAAAACTTGCCTTAATCTAGCCAGGTAAATGTTGGGTACATTTCAGTGACATTTCTGCAGAGGCTAATGGCTCATCGGATTTACACAGCAGGGGTTCCTGGCAGCTCCATTCAGTTTGAATGGGACTGCAAGGGACCCCCACTGTTAATCTGATGGGCCATTAGTCTGTCTCTAGAAATGTGTGAAATGTTGCAGCATGTACCCAGCATGTACCCCGCATGTACCCAGCATATTCCTGGGTCTTTTTGGAGATTACCACAGGCTTGTTTTAGAACAATCGTCGGCACTACAGTGTATAGATATATAGGAGGTTAATTGGAAATACACAGATACACCACATATATACTCCCACCGCAACACATATTAACAACCCATAACAGCGCCCCAACGGGACACTATTGGGGCCAACCAATCACTTTCAGGTGCTGTGGAAGGAGAGAAGAAGTACAGACACCCAGGTAATATACCCCAGGGGCTGTCCCTCCTCCTGACACAGCCCAATACCCAGCCAGTAGGGTGACGTGGAAGGTGGGACACCACCAGTCATGGGCCACCCATACTCTAAGACTCATGGCTTTATATACTTTAACAAATGCACTGAAAGTTACCCCTACTGTTTCTGTTAGTCTCTCCTCACGCTGATTAGATTGTAAGCTCTTAGGTGCAGGGAATCCTTTCTCCCAATGTTACATCTATGATTTTGATACCCTTTCCCATGTCAAATATGTTACCTAACTTTTTACTAAACTCTAAAAATTATTTATTATTATTAAATTATTAATTATAAAGTGCTCCATACCTGGTTGGACCTATACAAGTTAAAATATGCATACCTACTGTACACACTTACTCTAAATATAGCGTGCATTGGATATGGGTCAATAAAATTTTATATTAAAAGTATTTTTTCTCCAGAAATGTACCTTACATATACTCTGATTGTCAAAGTTATGATCACGGTTTTTGGACGAATCCAATTTTGATGAAATACTAACATATTAAAAAAAGCTATTTATGCTGCACAGTTACAAAATAGAATTTGCTGCATATTTTAAACTAACCCTTGAACACAATCATAAGCGTCTCTGTGTCACTTTCTCTTATTTAGATCATCCCTCCCTAAAATATGGCATCACAAGCATGGATTAAATTGTCCTGCGAAGTATTGTAAATACGAATAACATTTTCCAAATGCATATACAAATACTCCTTTACAGTACAGTAAGCTATTGTTGAAAAGGAAACAAGGATTATGTTTGAAGAGCCAGGCTCCGTTCATTATTAACTAAACGGTAAAAGCAAAGTGGAGGAGATTTTTAATTGGTTGTGTTAAAAGATTATGTAAAATATGCTTCATGGACATTGGTGATGATGGCCCAGATGCACTATGGTCCGTTAGGCTCTTTAACCTAACGTTAACCTAAACGAAGGTGAGATGAATCTTAATGGCTATCCACTAAAGGAAATACCCTGATGTTAATCCAGTGCAAGTCCTAGATATAACGTCTGGTTATATTTTTTCTGGCTTTTAGTGCTAATTATGTGCAAAAGAGATGTTCATTGTGATATCACATATGCAGTAAAACCCAATCAGATTAACGCAGGAATTATACAGTACAGTACGGGTTTCGCTGGAGAAAGAGAGAGTGCATCTGGGTCTATGGGGGTTATTCATTGAACTGCGATAGTGCAGATCAGGGCATTATTGCACAGATTTCCCATTGGAATCAATGAGAGTTTCCATGCAGCAGTGCACCGATTTACTGTTTAATGAAGAATAACCACCTACAGATGTAGCCACCAGTATCCGATCACTTGCCTTGGAAAATCTGGGGTAATCTCCCAATAAACTGCAACATTTCTGGGAGATTTCTGCAGCCAGACTAATGGCCCATCGGATTAACACAGTGGGGGGTCCCTGCAGTCCCATTCAAACTCTTGAGGCATGTTGCGGCATTTACTGTGAGAGGCCTTAGTTTTTACCCAGGCAAGTGATCAGATACTGGTGGCTGCAACTGTGTAACGCGTAGCTCACCACAAATTAAGCTAGACTGCGGTGCTGAGGTAGGGAATTGGTTAATGCCGACCCGCAGCCATGCGGGCGGGCCTAGGATGTAGAGTAGTCGTGCAAGCCAGGTCATGATTATAGATTGGAGAATAGTATAAGTACTTGCCAGGTCTGGAGTGGAGAGTTGCATATCGTCAGGGTGCATAGCCAAGTTCGGGATTGGAGAGTAGCGGATCGTCGGAGTACTTAGCCAAGGTCAGGACTGATGGCAGGAGAATGGTCGTTCATAGCCAGATCAGGAGAGGAGAGGTGCGGAGTCCAAGAGATATGCAGGGTCAGGCAACAAGAGGTTACAAGCAAGGCAAGGTCACAGGAACTGGAATGCAGCAAGGCACGGCATCACACTAGACTATGCTTAGCAATGAGTATGCAGCAGGAAGGTATATAAAGGAAGGGCCTCCAATAGCCAGCCAGGGCGGAACTAGGAAGTAGACTACAATAGGCTGCTGGTGTACAGAGGTGTGCACAATGATGCAGCCTAATCAGCTATGGGGGCGGAACCGATCGCGCGCCGCCCCGCGCGCTTCACTGAGGTCAGGGGGGGAGCTTGAGGCATGCGTCACTTCCACGCCGGTCCTGTCTATCATTACAGCAGGGTGGAGCTTGTAACGCGTGTCAGCGGGGAGGCTGGACGAACGCACCCGTCGTGCATCAGAGTGGGGGGGCGGAGACCGAACCCACAGGAGGAGAGTCAGGCCGCGCAAGATCTGCACATGCCTAACGGGACCACGAGACAGCGCATCCTGAGTGTCAGTCACGGAAGGGTTGTTGAGGTGAGGAGACGGTCTGCGACCGCCTGGATGGCGAATCCTCACAAAATGTATGTATCAATACAAAAAAATTAGCTTTCTAAATCAGTCCTGACTGCTAAATGATTTTTTATTTATGCCCACAAACGTATGCAAAGTCTTCTGACCCTAGATGCTTCGTCCTGGGTCTCCACACTAAATAAACAGTCCAGATCCCTGTTGGGAAGTCTGGAGGACTTATTTCTGGCAATCACAAAAAAACAAAACCAAGCTTCCATAATCATCTCTCCTCTCTCTTGCGGCATGACAAGCCTACGGTGGCAGAGTATGCCACTGAATTGAGGAAATTGGTGTCTAATACTGATTGGAATTAATAAGTTAAGCGATTCCATTTCCGTAAAGACCTCAGAGATGGTATCAAAGATGAGTTGGCCAGACTGATAACCAGTGTAACTAACCCGTTTATCAAGCTCTCTGTAAAAATAGATAAACATTTCCAGGAGTGACGGCAGGAACAATTGAACACTGGGAATAGAGGTACCTCCTCCATGATCTAAGACTCTCCTGCGATGATATCTTCCTCAGAAACTGAGCTGATTCAGATCGAAGGAGGTTGAGATCCTCTCAGCAAGGAGGGAGGAAAGAGCTCATTGACATTCTGCTAATGTCTTTAGATTGTGTACTTACATAACACTGCTATTCTATAACACCCAAAGTTGTCATTGACAAACGACGTGGTTTGGCATGTTCAGAAGTCGCGGAATGAAATGTGAGAAAAAACCCTATTCTCTATTGCAAATCACATCTTCTAAACCGCTTCTCTATAACTGACAAACTGCACGGTTTAACATGCAAATCCCCCTGATTGTACTTGCTTTAGAAGTGGAATGGCCTGAAGGTGGTGTTAACTCTCCACAGTTGGCTTTTGCGAGGAGGAGGAACCTCCGATGGTCCTTTTTCAGCACAGGCATTTCACCCTAATTTATTTGGAGGTAGATTTGAGGGGACATATACTGTATATGACTGGAGACACTACTACGGTGGAACTCCTATTTTGTTTTGGGGAGCACATGTAAAGAGCTCCCAAACAATTGCTTTAAAACAATTTTATTGTTTTGTTTTCTCCCTAATTTAATTTTTATATATTTTGGTGTTTAAATAATTCTGGAATATTGTGTGGATTTTGCAGGTTTTGGAGTGTATTTTGGTGGTTTAAAACCATTTTTAGTTTCCCCCAGAAGCTGCAGTGATTGAACCCAGCAGAGCCATACTCTGACTGGGCTGGTAATTGCAGCTTCAATCCCTATCAGGGACTGCCTGATGAAGCGTCATAAGTCGTGAAACGCGTAGAGCAATTGATTCAGCACGTTCTGTGACACGTGATGCTGGACGTCTGACGTCCATCTCATTTCCCGCAGAAAAGCGCAGAGGCTAGACAGGAGTTATTACAGTTTTTCTGGGAGATGCTGAGAACTGATTTTACCGAGATCCTGGCAGAAGCCCTCGAGACCGGTGAGGTGCCCATTTCAATCAGGGCTGTATCTGTGATTTACACACTATATACACAGACACCTGTGTTTGCTTGTAACATCCGACTTTACCCTGCATATATGATCAAGGGTAATAGCCAACACTTTACACATGAGTCTGGTGCCTTTTATTTTCGCTGCGCTTTTTTGGCCTACTAGCACAAATCACCCTGGTACTTAGTGTCCGCCCTATTTTAATTGAGTTAAGACTCCAATAAATGATATTTTAACTTACTCACTATACATATTGCATCCCACACTACCTCCTTCACTGTATATTGTGCACTGTTGAGTGCTCTCCGTTGGGGTTCTGTTTCTCAACTAGTACTACCTTCTGGATCTGTAGTCAAAACCAGATCCAGAAATACCACTGAAGTGGAACTAATTTCAAACGTGAAATTCAAGCCCATAGCATTGTGATTGAAGGAAGTGAGGACATTGGAAAAAACAGTGATATCACCCTTCCAAATGATAATAATGTCATCGATGAAACGACCATAGTATACGAGGCCCGCCCCCAGCTCTGGGTTGGGCCAAATTGATGTTTCTTCCCAGTATCCCATATTGAGATTGGCATAACTGAGGGCAAACCTCGTACCCATGGCCGTTCCACAGATTTGTAGGTAAAAAAGATCCTCAAAAGAGAAATAGTTGTGAGTTAAAATAAACATATACTTTCTAATAAGAAATCTTTGTGAATAGTGGGAATAGAGGGATCTGTGCTTAGCCAGAAGTCAATGGCCTGACCCCTCTGGAATGATCTATTGACTTGTACAATGATGACACGTCAATGTAGCCCATAAATAATTGGGCTTCCATTTGATCTCAGAGATCGAGTCGATGACATGCAACGTATCCCTAATATGTGACCTGAGCTTTGCTACAAAGGGTTGAAGATAATAATCAACATACTGGGATAGGCCGGACGTCATCGACTCGATCCCTGAGATAATAGGTCTCCCAGGGGGGTCCACCAGAGACTTGTGGACCTTGGGCAAATGATAAAATATAGGGGTGCGGGGGTGATCAGAATATAGAAATTTAAATTCAAATTTAGTAAGAATACCCTCCTCCAAGGCTGAAAACAAATGTTTTTTCAGCAACACCTGATAACGTGATGTGGGATCATCTGGCAAGGGAATGTAGGAGGCAGAGTCACCCAGCAGTCGTCCGGCCTCCATTAAATAGGCCGATCTATCCTGGATGACTATGCCCCCACCCTTGTCAACTTGTCTAATAACAATGTCCCTGTTTTCCTTCAAATCACATAATGCCTTTAGTTCACCTTTGGATAAGTTTTTGTAAAAATCTAAAAGGTTTACTGCACAGTGTCTCAAAATCTTTAAGTACCAAATTGTAAAAAGCATCAATGTACCCTCCCTTGGATTGGTAGGGAAAGAACAGTGACCTTGGCCTAAATGGGGAATGCATGATAGTTGCCCCATTATCTAATTCCATATCTTTTTGTTGTGTTGAATGTATAGTACTGTCAAATTTGTCAAAAGCATTGCTGAAGGAACCCTGCGTCCCTTCTGACTCAATCAACAAGTCAGTGAGAGCATCTAGACAAACCTCTTCCTGAGTACTAATACCAAAAGTGGATCTTGCATGCTTTTTATTATTATCCTGTATGTTAAAATGACGTTTAAGCGTAAGTTTTCGGATAAAGCTGTTCAGATCCACAAATAATTGGAAGGCATTTGGGCCCGTATTGGGTGCAAAGGAGAGTCCCTTTTCCAGAAGCAGTGTTTGATATATTGATAATTGGAAAGTTGAAAGATTAAAAATCCCACTGCTTTCTGGAAGGGTTAATTTTCTTCCGGTCTCCTTTTTTCTCTGGATGATTCTCCCGCCTCTAACTCCCCATACCCTCTTTTTCCTAATAGGACAGGTATGTTGGGCATCCATAACGGATAAGACTTTCCCCTTTCTTTCTCCTTTGTGGTTTTCTCCTGTTGTGGACTTTTGTCTAAAAAATGCAGGGGTTTGTGTGTGTCACTGCAGACCTTAGGTCGAGCACCCATGGCGGCATCTGAAGGGGTAGAGGGTGCAGACGCGCCCCTATCTGGGAGCGCCTCCACCTCCAAAACCGAGTATCTGCTCCCAGTGGCCTGCTCACTACCTGTACCTTTGTGCAAGGTTTGATGTTCATGGCGATGTAGCAGGCCAACAGGACCGGACCCCCCGGCTTCCCCAGATCTTGACTGCTGCTCGCCATGGGTACGCACCAGTGAATGAGAACGATAATTTTTCTTCTTATTAAAATTCTTGTAGCTATTTGATCGTTTCCAAATCCTCACTTTGTCAGTGGCATAGTCATCTTTGTCACGATTTAATTTATTTTGCTTCCTAGCTGTCAAATCTTGTTCAAAGGTTTTAACTCTTTTGATAGTCAAGTGATCCAATTCTATAAATTCCTGATTGTCCGAATAGGGTAACAATACTGTTTGGATAGACTCTATCTCAGTTTCTAATTTCTTAACCCTTGCATCTCTATATTCAATTAAGAGTCTCATCAGTGAAAATGAGCAAGAGTCAAGAGTATTGTTCCAGGTGTTTGTAAACTCTGCATCGGTTTCAAAAGTTGGACTTTTAGTAACTCTTAAGCCTCGAGGAATAATTTTCCTTTCTAAATAGTCCTGAAGTGAGTATGCATCCCACCAATGACGCATTTCCTCCTTCATTAGATGTTCTAGTTTTAAACATTGTTCCTTTATATTTATTCCCATCCACAGATGTGTTCTCATCATTAATTAATGGGGAAGATATATATCCTGTTCTCCTAGTTTGTCGTTCTAGGGCTGTTTGCATCATATTGTAAAAAATACATATGTGTAATATATGATAATAATAAATATAATCACCTGTGTCAAAACCTAAAGGCTGCTAACTGAGGGTTAAAGTGTATAAACAAAAAATAAAAAGAAAGTAGCGCCAACAGGTATACAAATTTGAATATAAATGACAATAAATGATACTAAGAAATCACCCTAATGAAAATCATTAATTATCTATAAACAATAAACAATAATATACTAAAATAAACATTTACATATATAACATAACAAAATCAAAGTCCAATGTCCAAACCCTAAGAAGAATCCTGACAGGTAACACCAGGACAATGTACAGAATTCCATGTGAGAGCTGCCGTGGGCCCCTGGATTCTGTACATTGTCCTGGTGTTACCTGTCAGGATTCTTCTTAGGGTTTGGACATTGGACTTTGATTTTGTTATGTTATATATGTAAATGTTTATTTTAGTATATTATTGTTTATTGTTTATAGATAATTAATGATTTCCATTAGGGTGATTTCTTAGTATCATTTATTGTCATTTATATTCACATTTGTATACCTGTTGGCGCTACTTTCTTTTTCTTTTTAGAGAGTCTAAAAGAGTCTGCTCCCAGACACAGACTTTGTGCCTCCAATACCTGCACAGATACCTATTCGCAGATCCGTCTCCACAGTGGTGCCAGCTGACAATCATTTTTTTTGCGAGCTGCACGATATGTGGTATGACCAGCAACTGCTTATAATCAAGCATGAGGGGTTAAGTAGAGAGAGAACTTTTAGTGCTGCCGACATACAAATGGGACCTACTAAGGGTCTCCATGAGCAGAAATGGAAAGGCGGTGGTGGGGGTTGATTTTCATGCCAAACCAATGCTGCGTAAAGCAAAGCGTCAGGGAGGGCTCGGATATTGAAGTCGCCCTATTTACGCCGACAACTAATCCTGGTGTGAGTGACCAGAGTCGGGGATCTCCTGGACTACGAGCAACGAGACTGGGTGGAGGCAGAGGTTCCCGCTCACCATATGGGTCTGTCTACTGGAGTTGAAAAATACCTTTTCCCCGACTCACGCACTTTCATAGAGGGGGTATTGCAGACCGGAGAGCCCTGACAACCTTTCACCCCCAGCTCTTCGGATCTTTGTGTGGGACCAAATCAATCGCAAATCCCTCAGGCTCCCCTCGTCCCCAAACTCAGCAGGTTGTGGGATATAACCCCGGCATGTTTCCGCGGCATGCCGAGGAAAGGGCTAAACTCTTGCTCCATACAGGGCCCTGCCTCACCTTTTTTGCCTTCCCCGATATCATTTGGAGGCAGGTAATACCAGCAAACAAGGGTGAGAGGCCCCGGTAGAGGGAATTATATTCATAGTTGGTTCCCCGCCCCACTGGGGATCAGAGTTGGAGAGTCCTCTGTGGTTCACTGAGCACGGGAGAATACTTGGCCCACTTCACGGACTCCCCCGCCACCTGCCCCTTGTGTGGTGAAAGGGAGTCTGTGTACCATATTTAGTTTAACTGCATCAGACTGCTGCCCCTCTTATCCACCTCGAGGAGCCTTCTCCTGCAGTTCTGGCTGCACTTTTCCCCTCACCTTTTTTTATTTTTTAGCACCCAGTGTCCCTGGACAATAAGCCTAGGGATCTCCTCATCAGCCTGCTCCTGGCAATTGCTAAGCTAGCCATTTATACAACCAGTAAGCAGCTTTTGGAGGTGGATATTGCAATGAACATCATTGCCATGTTCCGGGCGCCGAGTCCAATTGGTTGGTTCGAGAATTTCCCTCCTACTGGGCGCTAGGTGGGGTGCTTTGCTCAGTATCCCCCATATGGATTTCTTTATATTAACCCTCCATTTTTAGTGCAATTTATTTTCTTTCACAGTGCACTTGTTATTGGTTTATTTTTATATTTGTTTGTCTGGTTTCCTTTGTCCTATTTGGTTCTAACCAGATAGGATTGCCGTTCAACTGATTGGCCAAGCAAAACCAGCACAAAATAGACCTCCTTGCAAAAGCCAGCCTGTGCTGAAACCTGTATCTGAAGTACATCCTCTTCCTCCTCCTGGCGCAAGCAGGAAAATGCTAATTGGTTAAAATGATTTATTGTTTTGCACTTTTCTGAGCCACCAGAATACAGCAAGTTTGCAAAATATGCGAGTTTGGTCATTCCGCCCGGATTTGTACAGCCAGAATGAAACCGCTTGTAAAGAAGCCTTTTCCAAACATGCAAAAAGGGCTTACAGAATAGCAAAGCATGCCAATCCACATCTAAAGTGCACATTAGAAGCGGTTTGTCACTATTCGGAGCTACCAGAATAAGCCCAACAGTCTGTACCCAGCTTACAATTTGTTTTTTGGTGCCTGAGGCCCGAGGAGATAAAGAGACTTGCCCAAGGTCACAAAGAGCTGACACCAGGATTTGAACCAGGTTCCCCTGCTTCAAACTCAGTGTCATTGTTTATAGAGCCAGTGGGGCCTATTCTCATAGCTCCGAAGTGTGATAAACCTCTTCTAAAGTACCCTTTAAAAGCGGGTTGGCACGCTTTGCTATTCTGTAAGCCCTTCTCGCATGTCCAATCCACGTCTAATAGGCTTTTTTTAGAAGCGGTTTCACTCCGGCTCTAACAATCCGATCGGTTTGTCAAAAAAGCCTTAAACTCGCATTTATTTACTAAAACTGCTATTCTCGTAGCTCCGTTATGCAAACTGCTTCTAAAAACTCACATTTTCTTTACACCACCTAAAGGGGGCGAGATTGGCAGTACAAGTTCCATCCGGAGCCTGAATTATGGGTTTGGCGGAGAGAGACAAACCCATAAGGCTAAGGCCCCGCTCCCTCAGTCAGCGCGCCCGCACTGCAGACAGTCGGGGCGCTAACAGACACAGACCGCGATATGCGGTCTGTAGGGAGCGGAAGCCGGGGCTGGAGTGGGAGGGAGGGGTGTGGTTTAAGCGGAGGGACCCGCTACCCCCCCCTTCCACGGGCTCGGGCTCCCGGGCTGCAGTAGGGAGCTGCTGCGGGCTGCCCCACTTACACGCTGACACTCAGGCACACACATACTCAGACACACAGACACACAGACAGGCACTCATGCACACACACACACAGGCAGGCACTCACGCACACACATACACACACACAGATAGGCACTCAGACACACACATACACACACACACACAGATAGGCACTCAGACACACACATACACACACACACAGACAGGCACTCACGCTGCTTTCCCTCCACACTCTCCTCCCCGCTCCCCGAAGCCTCCCCTCCTCCCGAAACCTCCCTCCTCCCGAAGCCTCCCCTCCTCATTGGCTCACAGCCACACCACGTGACGCGTCGACGCTTGGGATTACAATTCTCTTGAATCCCCTAGCGGCTGACGCGTCACAGCGTGCAGTGAGCCGTGCCATGAGGGGGGACTGGGACCGTCTCGGGAGGATTCCCCTGCTGATGGGGAACGCTCGTGCGGCCGCCCGCGCCGCCGGGCGCAGCGGGTCCCAGGCCTTAGTCAGACTGGGGATGGAGTTCACACCTCAGGTCATCCCGCTTCTAAAAGAAGTACAATCCGGGCGGTTTGGACTTTTACCGGTCCGGTTTGTCACTTTTTGTTAAGAAGCGGCAATAGAGAACAGGGTTTCTCCTCACATTTCATTCCGTTACTTCTGTACATGCCAAAGAGCGCCGTTTGGCAATGCCAACTTTGTAGCTTCTAGAATAAGCTCCATTTACTCCCTGAGCCTTCAGAAAATAGATTTTCCTCTGTGTTAAATACATTTTGAATCTGAGTCGGACACATACACATTTAGCACTATTTTTCTTTTTTAAACCCCTTCAACTACCTCATTGTGTTTGTAGGTCTCCGTTTCCATGTCGACACGTGTGTACACATTTATTCATCCTCACAGAGTCATTATTTGCCATCTCCACTTTCTGCTAAACATCATATTGCAGAAAATACTGCGAGTTCAAACAGAAAATTGACTTTTTCTATGGAGCGGTAATTTTCGCCATTAGCACTGAGTGTTAAAATAATGCGGGTAGATTGATGCAGGTAGCTCAGCCAGACAATGAACCAGCTCATGATTACATGTTCAAATCCTACCATCAAATGGCTGGTGCTTTATCCCTTTGAAATACACGGGAGCAGCAGTTTAAGTAGATTGTAATGGAGTCTTAACTGCTGCAGTAAAGTGTTTTATCTATAACTAGAAAGTGGCTTAGGCTCTACATAGCATTTTATTTATCAGATATTTGTCACCAACTAAGAACATTTAACTAATGCCTCGGCCCTTGCTGGATAGTGGAATTGGATAACATAGGATAAAGTGAGACTTGAATGCATTTACAAATTGTTGGGAAACTTACTGCATTTAAAAGCACGCAGACATTGTACATTGTTGCAAGCACCTTAGCAACATTTCACAATAGCTTAGGTTCTGTGGTTGATACAGTAGCTTAAAGGTACAATCCCACTTAGCTGTTTATTTGTTTGAGTTGAAGGCAGAAATCGTGTTGCTAACTCTGTGCTGTGAGAGGATCCTGCTTTGAAATATGCTGCAAACCAATGGAGTCACGAGGAAATGTTTTGTTATTTTAATAATGTACCTTGCAGCAGGGGGGTCAACTCCAGTCTACAAGACCCCCCAACAGGTCAGGTTTTTCAGGATATCCCAGCTTCAGCACAGGTGGCTCAATCTGAGGCTCAGTCGAAGGCTGCGAGCAGGGACTTACTGCGCCACCTGTGCTGAATCTGGGGTACCTGAAAACCTGACCTGTTGGGGGGAGGAGGGGCTTGAGGATTGGAGTTGAGCCCCCCTACATTACACTAACTCGCAAATCTCTATTCAACAAGGTTGATAGATTAACTTGGTCGTATCCCGATTCTGGGCACATTTTGAACAGGGGGCTTTTCAGAAGCATAGGATTGATATGTAATAACCCTGCTTCCTAGCCTATCCCTCTGGCAGTTCAAGGTGGGGGGGAGTAATCATTTAAAACACGTTTTTGGTTGCCTCTTTAAATGGCCATCATATGGGATCGTCTATAATGTGCATTATTACTCAGCCTGGACAGACTTGGTAAGTTTATTCACGTATACCTCACTCTCACTCAATTGCTCCCCCACAAAATATATACCAAAAAGCCCCACCCCCCTAAATACACGTAACCCCATCCCCAATACATAATAAAAATACTCCCAACATACCTGTATAATAAAAAATACACCCCTCACCGCATATTAAAAAATACACCCTCACCCCCAATGCATATGTAAAAAGACCCCCTCCCCTCCAGTCCATATTAAAGACCCCAACCTTCCAATGCATATTAAAAACACCCCCACCCTCAATACATTTTAAAATTACCCCCACTCCCCTACCCCCAAATATATATTAAAAAAACCCCAACCCATGCATATTACAAAACCCCCCACCCCCAATGCATATTAAAAAGATCCCACCCCCAATACATATCAAAGAGATTCCCATTTCCCAATGCATATTTAAAAAGACCCCCACCCCCAATGCATATTAAAAAGGCTCTCACCCCCTAATACATGTTTAAAAAGACCCCAACCCATGCATATTACAAAACCCCCCACCCCCAATGCATATTAAAAGATCCCATTTCACTAATACATAAAAAAGACCCTCCCAATACATATAAACAAAGACCCCCACCCCCCAACCAATACATATAAACAAAGACCCCCAGCCCCCAACCAATACATATAAAAAAACAGACTTAACTTGTGGATGGTCAGGCTGGGTCCAGTGGCTGTGGGGGCCCAGTGGCTGTGGGGGCCCAGTGGCTGGCGCTGCAAGTTGTGTCCAATCACTGGTCAGGCCCGGCTGCTGGTCCTCTCGTGGCCGGGCCCTGGCTCTCCCTCAGCTGCAGGACCTCTATCCCTCTGTCCCACGCCGAGCTTCCAATGTCAGCGCGTGCACGCCGAAAGCTGGGCCACACTTACTTCTGGCACACTGACATCAGAGAGGCCCATTGCACAGCAGCATCAGAAGCTCAGCGTGGGACAGAGGGATAGAGGCCCTGCAGCTGAAGGTGAGCCGGGGGCCTGGACGCGAGAGAGCCAGCAGCCGAGCCTGGCCAGAGGTTGGGCCCAACTTGCAGCGCTGGCCAGCCAAGCCCCCCCAGCCACCAGGCACGGGACACCTGTCCCTTCTGTCCCCCCCTGTCGGTGGCCCTGCCTTTCAGTATGAGGGGAAAAGATTGTCAACACAGCCTAATTTTAGTCACCAAACCTCCCCATATACACAGAAATTCAGCCAAATGTGCTCAGCTGTTGATCACATTTCATTGCATACTCTAGTATTATTATGAGCATAACTTTTATGCCAAGGATCCTTTTCCTAAGTGTAACCCCCTAGTGGGTTTTCTATAGTTTAGATAAGGGGGTAAGGGGATAAAGTATAGGAAAGGCCCAATTAAGATGGAGCTTATTTCGGGTAACCAGTGTATGTTGCCAGAGTAGCTCCCGTCAGGTGACCAGCCCCTCCTTATTTCCAGAACTTACTGGAACTGTCACCTGACATACGTAGATCCTGATTGGTTAAGGATGCCTGTATCTTGCCCAGCTACAGGGGCAGGATAGTGACATCACACAGGGGTATAAAAGGAGCTGTAGAAGCTTCCAGACCCCAGGCTCATGTCTATATCAGCTTGCAGTACCAGCCAGCACACTAAGAAAGAGGTACAGGTATGAGAGTCTGAACACTAACAACTGCACCAACCTCTGTCACCTCGCACTTAGTTTTGACTCTCCTTAGCAGGCGCCGGGAAAGACGGGACTACATTAGTAAAGTTACTGCCTCTATACCTACAGTATCAGCTCTCACCGTGAAAAAGAAAGCTTATACGCAGTCGAAACGTTGGACTTTTTGCTGGATTAAATATTTTATTATTTGCTAAGACCGAGTGCCTGGACCTTCTTTCCTATCTCTATCTACAGTATGCAGAGAGTTTTTGGGGATTGCCATTAAACAGTCTTCGGACCAATGCGGTTCCATGGATCTGTGGGTTTGAAACACTGATGTAGCAGATAAGAGAGAATATTAGGAAATGTTATCTTTATATGCATACCTACACTGCGGAAACCAACCCACACTGCTTCCATTGCTGAACTAAGCAGGGAGAGATAAATCATTGGGTACTGCCAGCAGAACCCACACCTGAATACATTGCCAATGACAAATTCTTCTCAATAGCCGAAGCCCTTATGCCCTGCAAGAAACCAGGGATTTGAATAATCCGAAAACAGGGAAATAATCATTTATCAGAATGCATTTTTCTCACCGGGAAAGGGAGGTGACTTACAGTTTCACATAAAGGATGATAACACAACGCTGAACAATATTAGGAGTTCAATGGCCAATGGTTGAATATGTTAAATATGTCCCACAGTAAAATACAGCATTTCAGTGTCTTACTAAATGAAGAGTTTGGAAATTACAGATCCAATCCCTTGTAGGGTGTAGTTACCCAACAGTTACCGTTGTAGAAACACACAGGGTAGTCTTATGCTTCTCTATATAGTACCTGATTGGCTACTTTTCTCTGACTAAATTATAATTAAGGTCAACGCTGTCAACATAGTTCTCTGAAAATAATGTGTCTCCTGGTAGAAAGTTTAACAACATTGTAAGCAAAATTTATTCAAATGTCTCTCCACTCTTTCCAAAGGTATATCATCCCCAATATTTGACAGCTATGGTTTCATTAATTCTGGAAAGGAGTAAGCCTTCTGAGGATAGTGTGTCTTACAGATTTAACTTGGTGATTAATCTTGATTCTTACATACAGTATTGGCTAAGGCTTCCAGAGGAAGGATGGCATATATATTACCTGCACTAATTTCACTCAAAAACACACTGGGTTTGTCAGAAATAAATAATTATTTAATAGGGCCCAGTGATTACTGTATAATTTACAATACCCCAAAGATTTTATTCGGTCATTTATTCTCCCTCTAGATGCCGCCAAGATAGTTTGGAGCCCCAGAAAATAACTCAACATTATATGTTCAGCATTACCTTTGTTAATTGTGTAAAGGATGAATACAACTATAAATTACATTAAGTTCCCCTGCAGTTCATTAGGAAAACAAAGGCATCTATTTGTCTGTTCTTTGCAGACAGTGTAAATTTTATAGCTGTGTTCAGTCATTTTATCTGACCAGTGAAACTGTGATGCTGGCAGATAGCCATAAGCAATTGTTAATGGATGGATATTAATACATTTATAGATAAGTAGAGTGCTTAATGTGTGAAGAGCTTACCCGCATTTATTCTATAATGGTTACCTTCTAAGCATCAGCACAAAATTAATTGGGTAGAACAAATGTAACCTGTGACTTTGGCAACAATGTCATCACAGCATATCACAAATATATCACCGCTGTATTAACACACAGTGTTAATGCTGGTGCAGTTTCTCAGAATAACCACACATTTGTCAATAAAATAGGTCTGTCATGGTGAAATGTGCAAAACATTCACACACATTTGCAAATAAAGGCAAACATTGGATATTTGGGCATTTTCAATATTTCTCAGACATGAACATGGGGAAAGAAATGTCAGTTCGCAGGATCTCATGCAATGGTCAAAATGCCCCTAAACGTCCATTTGTTCTGTTAAATACATTTGTCATTCTTTTAAATCAGACACAAACACAAGAGACATTTCTAGTGATGCTAGCAGCTATTGCACATGTGGAACAATTTAGTCAATTGAGATGCAATACAAAAATATATTAAAAAACAAACAATATTGTTAGGAGCTGTAATTGAGACAATCTTAAAAGCAAAGCAGGCTTACTTCTTCTCCCACCTTCTCCGGCAAAATTGGCTGATTCTCGAAACTTCAAACACAGTCCGACTGGCTCTTTGGCCCATAAACCCCAAACCACTTATATGACATCCAGCTAATTGGAATCTTTCTGCATACTGTACATTGTAGATCTTTATAACTCAATGGCCAGAAGCCATCAAAGTGACATCTGTGCTATCGTGCCCGAATCAACAATATCTGCCTTTAACTTTAATGGGCGGTATCGCTGATTTGTCCGTGATAGCGCAGTTCGCACTTTGATGGCTCCTGGCCAATGTGCAATAACACCTATATTTTATTGTGTCTAACAAGACATTATGTATGCATGTATGTATGCATGTATATCTTTCTTTATATACAGCAGCGGCAGCTCTTATTCGAGCAAATGCCGCTGGCTGAATGAGGCTGGGAAGCGGGTAGCCGCGGCGCGTGGCGGCGCACTGTGACGTCACGGTCACAAGCGCGCCCGGCTTCCCCGTCTTCCCCGGCTTCCCCAGGCTTCCCCGACACCCCTGGAGTTCAAATCTAGGTAAGCGGGGGTGCGGGGAAGCAGAGGGGCAGAGTAGAAGCCGGGTTCGGGGTGTCTTTGGGGGGGTAATTGCGCGCGATGTGGAGGGGGGGTGCGTGGGGGAAACGCGGCGGCGCGCGTTTCTGACTGGCGGCAGCTGGGGTAGATCCCGGCATGCCGCCGGCATTTACTTTAATAAAGTATGTCGCTACTGTACAGTAGCGCCATTCCAATAACACAGCACTTTACCACAGTGACAATAGTGTGACAATATTATAGCACATAATGGGAATAAGCGCTACAGACATAAAACAATAAGAAAAGGAGTCTCTGCCCGGAAGAGCTTACAATCTAAATGGTCAGTGTGGAGAACTTACAGAGACAGAACGAGGGCGTCCTGATAAGAGCGTCTGCATGGGGTTATTATACAACTGTATATAATACAGTGATACAGGCAAGGGTCATTTAGCAGCAACTTCCATACACTTTAGCACTTCTCTACCTGTGCTCTCATGTGAGACAATTATATATATATATGAATAAATATATATATATATATATATATATATATATATATATATATACAGTGTTCGACAAACCTATACATTTGCTCGCCCCGGGCGAGTGGATTTAACCCCCGGGCGAGTAAATATTGGCCCAAGCAGCACACGTTTGGTACTAGGTGGCGAGTAGATTTTTTTGTGTGGCGAGTAGATTTTTTGGTGATATATTTGGTTATATATTTATTTAGTATTGTCTTGTGTTTGTGTCAAAATAATTTGTCAGGTCCGACGGATTTTTCTGGCTAGTGCATCATGTCGGAAACGCTTCTTTACATTTGATACAAATGTCAGCAGAAGGGAGATCAATGCATCACCACAAGCTTTATTCATACTTTATATACATTGATACAGTCGTATCTTAACTCCATTCTCACTGCTGACTCGGTCTTTAAAAACTGTGGTTCCTACTGTACAGTAAACTGCTGAAATACAAAACATTGTCCGTTCCGTCTATCTGTATGCATGCTCCCAATATGTCATTTTCTCAGCCCAAAAAATATAATAAATACATTATTCCCAAATGTATACAATATAATTTGACAAAATACAATTTTAGGCTCCAGAAGTTTTGGCAAGTGAGGCTAAGCTTCCCAGATCTACTGTAATGTATCTAAATCTGAAATTCCATGATGCAATTCAGGCAATTATCATTTTTTTGTGATACTCAATTAATATGGCTTCATTGTGATGGAGTATTATGATGAGTAGCGATAATGGAAATGACCAGCATGATACATGGTACTGATCAGCATGGCTAGACACCGAAAGAAATGATGATACTTGCCAATGAATTCCACTGTCTTTTAGAAAGTCATCCATGAAGAGTCCGTCTTATTTAAGTTTAAAGATTATTTTCCTGTTTCAGAAGATAAGCTACCTATTCCCATACCATTATGACACGGGACATGCGTATCAGGCTTGGCAAAGTCGTTTAGTTCAAGGTCATGACCTTGTCATTAAAAGGTGCAATTTGTGAAACGTTTTTTGTTGACCGTATTTTTATGCTGTCTACAGTGATCCTTCCCCTTTCTTTTTTCATTCCATAGCACGACAAATATTATACCCTGGTAATATTCAGTAAAATATCTTGCTTCCTCTTGTGTATTTACGTGTTCCGCACAACATTGGAATATACCTGTAATATTATGGCAAAGGAGAATATATTTCTCTATATACGGCATAGAAACCTCCATGTATTAAGTAGTCTTCTGTCTTAAGACACCGTAAGGCAATGGAATACACCTTTATAGCTGCTTGACTTGAATAGGTCATAAGTTGACTTCCAGCACTGGTAAATGCCTTTTGGCAGAAGACCTGGTAGTAAATATGGCTCAGATTGGGCACAGGTCACAGTAGTAAAACCTCAATTTCTCTTTTGAAAATAAGTCAATTTGTTACATGTTTTTAATGAGTATTATATTCACAAACTGTTTTTATTGTGTCTCTTCACGACTGCATTTAATAAATATCTTGTATTGTTCTAGCACCGTAACCATGAGCAAAGCTTTTTTTTTGTAGGTGACAATACATGATCTTTGAAATAAGATGTTTTTTTGCTTTTTTCAAGCATACTGTACATTTGGTCCTTCTGCTTTGCCGAGTAGTGAATACCAACTTAAGGGAGTTTGTCAAAAACTCCTCTAAACATACAAGTGAATTAAAATATAGGACTTGCTACTGTCTCTATACATTCCTCCAACTTACCAATTTGCCTAAATTTCCCTTTTATCTCTGAAGCACTTCTTCCCTCTATGTGTTATTTGTATTATTTATTATTTATATGAATGTCACATGCATTACTGCTGTGAGCCTGGGGGGGAGTTGGATGATCAACTCTGTTAGGGCCCGGGGGGGAGGATTTGGAGGGGGGAGGGAAGGCACATGTGGGCCTGCAGCCTCCTGTACCGGGAGGCAGCAGTGGAGGAACCGGGAAGGTGCCTCGGGCATTGCATTGCATCGGGCATTGCACATAGGGGGGCCCCGCAACCTGTACCCGTGTTTACCGGTAGCAGGGCCCAGAGGGGGGCAGGGGGTGTGAGTTGGATGATCTACTTCGTTAGGCGCGTGGGGGGCCTGCAGCCTGCTGTACCGGGCGGCAGCAGAGGAGGAACATGCTCCAGGCGGCCTGCTGTGGACAGGGTAGAATCCTGGGAAGGTAAGACACGGGGTTGGTGGTTTGGTTGCCTGCTTGGCAGGGGGGGGGCAATCAGAGCAAGGAGGGGGCAATCAGAGCAAGGAGGGGGAAATCGGAGCAAGGAGGGGGCAATCGGAGCAAGGAGGGGGCAATTGGAGCAAGGAGGGGGCAATCGGAGCAAGGAGGGGGCAATCGGAGCAAGGAGGGGGCAATCAGAGCAAGGAAGGGGCAATCGGAGCAAGGGGAGCAATCGGGCATGGGAGGTAAAGGGGAGGCATGAAGTTGTAGGCGGGCCGTGCTTTGCAAGCTGTATAGAGCTGTATAGAGCTTGGTGCGGGCCCCCCAAAAAATCCTGGCAGCGTGCCAGCATGGGCCAGCCAATCAGGGGGGGTTTGGAGAGAAGCATGCGCTGCTTGGCGGATCGCCAGCGCGCAAAATCCTGTCGCCGGGCGACCGGATTTGTCATGGGACATCGCCGCAATGTGGGCCCAGGCGGCCGGGCCCCCTGACTCAGGGGCCTGGGACGCCAACCCCGTCAGACCCCCCCCATGTCGCCTATGCATTAGGCCCTTATCGCATGTTCAAACTGTTTAAAACTGCTGGTTTTTATGCATATTTGGTCCGGATATGCAAACTTTGTATGCAAACGAGGCGAACTCGCAAAATGACATATGTTATTCATCAAGCTGCAAGTTTATAATGTAAATAACCCAGAAAACAATGACCAGAAATATCTCCTCCCTCAGGTAAGTGAAATTGCCGTTTAATGATAAGGCCCCTTTATCTCAATAATTATCTCAATAATATTCTGAAAAATAACAAAGAGAACATTTTGCACATTTATGTTTACAAATAAGCATGTCACCCTTGGCAATCGTTTGGAAAGAGATGCACAACAAATGTCTGAGAGAAACCTTAAAACAAAAAGGTTCACCTACAAAAAAATGAACATACCAAACCTTGATTAATCTTATTAATTCTCTAACCAGGGGTGGACAACTTTTTGTTCAGGCGTACCAATTTAATGGGAACACATTTTTGGGTGGGCCACTGTCCCCCTCCGCCCACCCCCGCCACTCCCTCTCACTCAATTCCCCCTTCTT
Organism: Ascaphus truei; assembly: GCF_040206685.1. NCBI lineage: Eukaryota > Metazoa > Chordata > Amphibia > Anura > Ascaphidae > Ascaphus > Ascaphus truei. Next base: position 14,698,281 of record NC_134498.1, read on the forward strand.
CCGCTCACTCAATTCCCCCCTCTACCTCTCACTCAATTCCCCTCTACCTTCTCTCACTCAATTCCCATCCACCCCATCTCACTCAATTCTCTCCTCTCCTCCTGTCACTCAATTCCCCCAAGCCTCTCTCACTCAAATTTCCCCCCTCCTCTCACTCAATTCCCACCTTCTTCCTCTCAGTCAATGTCCCCTCCTCCTTTCACTCAATCCTCCCCCTCCTCTCACTCAATCCTCCCTCCCCCATAATGGTATTACATTGGGGATTGGTGGGGGGGAGGGAGAGGTGGGGCTTGATGGGAGAGGTGGGGCTCCGTGTGCGATGCTAAAGATAGGCATAACTTTCAGGCAGGCCCAACTTCCAGAAACAGCCGGGGGATGGTGCAGTGGGGGATGGTGTAAGAAGGCAGCCGGATGAGAATACAGGTGTAGCTTCTGCCCGCCATAGCAGCTGATCCCCTGAGCATCATCACACAGTCCACATGTCTGCTTCTCCTTTCCTGCTTCGTTCCATGTTTCAATGTGTTTTGTTGTATGTATAAATCAATTTTCCTATTTTTCATAAAATATTTTATGCAGCACGACAATGTTATCATAAAAAAAGAAAATTAATAAAATTGGCCAAAAACTGTATTGACTAGATTGTGTCACTCATCTCTATTTTTATTATGTTAATATTTCATAATCATAACACAGAATGTTATGTGACACTTGTCTAACTGATGGATTTATTGCACATACTGAAGAACTGTTCCTATGGGGCAATAATTTCAACTGTGTGTCTAAGAGATGGACGTGATTACAAAAAAATATCCATCTATCTCTCTGAATCCGTCCCAAGTGTTATTTAGAAATGTATTGTTAAAATGTTTATTTAATAATATGCTGACTTAATTTTTCAAATATGTTTTTCTTCCTCAAAGGATTATCTCGATGGCGTGTTATAGCTGTAGGTCATACAGTACTTCTTTATAAAACATCACATTGTTTGGAAATTGTAGCAGTTCTGACTGAAACTGTGTACCTAGCAGCTGTTCTTGTTGTATCTATAATCTAGAAATAATAACCTCTGTCTCTCTATTGTAAAATGTGATTACCGCAGTATGGCTGTGATGTTGAAAGATATTGGCTTAGTGCAGTAATTAATTTTTACATTTTATATCATCAGAAAACACACTTCAGCATTTTTGTTTACTAGTCTCAGGCGAAAAAACATATTTCTTAAAGGGCTTACTCTTTCCTTGAGAGCATTAAAGATAAAGCTACTGTTAATGCTTTCTATTTCAGTGTGTGTTTGTGTATGTGTGTGTATGTGTGTATATATATATATATATATATATATATATATATATATATATATATACGGCTGTCTGTGGGTGGGTTTACTGGCTATGCATCTTAACCCAGGCTGTGCTCAAAAGATGTGATATGCAACAAGCATAAGCTTATAGGGGACCATGCCATGTGGTTTTGAAGCAAAAGGTTGTACTGTGTGCTCTTTTACATGTAATTTCCCAGAATCCCTTGAGTGGGAGCACTGTGCGCTGTGTGATGATGGTGGAAGGCGGGGTTGCAGACCTGAATAAGACATGCAAATAAGCACACAGTAATATTTCCATGTGCTATGTGTATATATATGTGTGTATCCCCTGATGAAATCACCCTTTGTGTGAAGAAACGCGTAGGGAAGTTTTTAGTGTGAGCTATTGGCTATTTTTATTCATACTCATTGGTGGCTAGGAGGTTGGGACACTGCGGAGACACTGCCAAACTTTAATACCACTCGGTAGAAGCAAGACGCAAAAACTTTTTCCACTGCCGGGTCACGTGACTGGTTCTCCGATCCGGATGTGATGTGGTGAGAGTTCTACATCCGGGTCACATCGTGAGAGATCGTGGCACCCTGTGAAAGCTCTGCTGGTCGGTAGCTGAGACGGTCTGGGACTCCATTAAAGAGAGTGTTGGCGTGTGAGCAGAGCAAGTCCATCCCACAGTTGGCGAATGAGTATACTCATTACATGCTTTTATTCACATTTGTTTGTGAGTTTACATCTTTTGAATTTTGGTCTGGTTATTAAATGTTTTGTTTCATATTACACTAGGATCGGGCGCTTTCTTTTTTTGTCTTTCTATATATGTGTGTATATATATATATATATATATATATATATATATATATATATATATATATATATATATATATATATATATACACACATATATAAGTGCATGGGTGAATAGCAGCATGAAAAAATGGCCAAACGGTGGCTCTGGGAGAGAGGATCAGCTGTGCTGTGCTGTCCTCTCAATTGCACGCTTGCACTCTAATATCTTTCCTACGCGTTTCGTAGCATTAATACTTCTTCAGGGAAAGACATTAGCGTGCAAGCTCTTTACACTATTGTGGATACCGGACATGCTTTTTCAGACCACTTCTAATCAAAGCAATACAAGTTTTTTTGATTGTTCAACCCAACAAAGTTGCACCTCTGAGTGAGACGGTGCTCGTCTCAAACCAGGAGACGGACCCGCAAGGCTGAGGCAGGGATACAAATAAACCGACCACAACCCAGGGACAGAGTCCTGTAAGAGTATCCGTAGTCGGTATGAAAGCAGGGGTCAAGGCTGGCAGCAGAGGTGCAAAGTCCAGGGGACAGGCAGAGGTCATGGCTGGCGGGAGAGGTGCAAAGTCCAGGGGACAGGCAGAGGTCATGGCTGGCGGGAGAGGTGCAAAGTCCAGGGGACAGGCAGAGGTCATGGCTGGCAGCAGAGGTGCAAAGTCGAAGAGGCAAGCGGAGGTCAGGGCAGTTGGAAGGCAGCGAGGTCGGGGTCTCGATCTGGGGTCAGCAACAGGAATTCAAAACAGGCAAGAGGGTAAGGCGCACAGTAACTGCAAAGACCGGCAGGAGCTGCAAACACACAGAACTTTGCTCGGCGACTCCCTATGGTAACTGCAGCCTGAAAAAGCGGGCTGCCAGTACCCAAAATGGCCACAGAGAGCAGAAAGGGCAGGAGAGACAGAAAACCCGGACCGCAGTGAAAACCCGGCACGGATCAAGCAGAATCCTTAAAATTTGCACCTCAGCTGGTGATGTAATGAGCAGCTGCTGAGTGAAGCAAGTGTAATCGGCAACCGCCGTCGGCATGCAGATCCCTGCAGTAGCGCTTAGCAATACAGGAGCGCTTCCATCAAGGACAGACTCACACCACGGCTGCAACCAACTGCCTAAGAAGGCCGAGGACGTTAGTTTTGCTGCAGCCTGCAGATCGAGCGGAGACGGAAGTCCTTGCTGTTGTGGTAACATGTCCTGCTTATAACCTTTTAACTTGATGTATGCATATTACCAATCCATCTGTACAGACTATATCTATTATCAATTACATACTGTACTTCACCATGAGATTTTTGCGCTGTTTTTTTCTTTCTTGTTCTAGCTTTGCAGGATGTTGAGCTACCCCGTGTAAAACAGCAGCAGCAGCGTCTCATTTATTCTTAAACAAAGGTTTAATATTGCTTTGTTATATACACTGGTAGTCATTGTGTGTTTTATTAAGAATATATTTCAAATTCTCACCAATCACTACTGTATTATATACACTTTAGATGTAGAACGTTAGTTCACAATTTATTGCTATATTTGTCACTACCACTTATTATATGATGCGCAGTATCTATTCACGTTTGTTCATCACGGAGGCACGAAAGCAGTGATGTCATCAGACTCTGACCGGAAACAGCATCAAGCAATGTGGAGGGACACCAGAGGGTGAGGGCCCCCAACACATAGCTCGGGGTAAGCGCACAAGGCCCCTGTAAGTTCCCATACCTTGTCTCTGGCGGCTTATGGCAACACGGCATAAAAATGACACTGCGAGGTCACATGACGTCTCGTTGCCGTGGCTACGTGATGCCACAAGATGTTGTGATGTCAGAATCAACGGAAACAAGGTAATGGGGGGTGGGGGGGTGGGGGGGTGAGAAGGGGGGATTGCAAGCAGACAAAAAAGTTTATGCACTCATGTTCTAACACAGGGGGGCACAAACTGGGGGGGCGCAGGCAGTAGCAGAGGCCCCGAGCTCTTCTCCAAGGCATTTTAGTTAAATGCCGGGGGACCGCGCGAGGCCTCTGCAACCTCAACTTACTGGGAATCAGTGGGCTTCTAGACGGGTCACCATGACAAGGTGGCGGCAAACGACGTGCATGTCACCATTGTAACGTACGGCAAATGACGCTGCGGGGTCACATGATGTGATGTCACATGACCCGTAGTGTCATTTGATGCCAGGTCACAAGAGAGGGGGGCATTAGCGCTGGCTCTGGAACACAGGGGGGGAGGGGGGTGCAGGATAAACTTGGCACAACCCTGCTCTAAACTACCAGCCGGAGGAGGACTGACAGTGCCAACAGATCTGCCCTGCTTATTGGACTATCCATGCAGATAAGCTTTCTATAGACCAGCGGTGCGCAAACTGGGGGGCGCGCCCCCTTGGGAGGTGCAAGATTATGTAGGGGGGGGCGCAGGCTGCGTGCGGGGAAACCTGGGGGCGGGCAGAGCTGTGCACGGGCGGCCAGAAGCTCAGTGCAGAAGCTGCTTCCAGTTCTCTGCTCTGTTTGCCTGCAGAGGGGGCGAGGCCTGCAGAGGGGGCGGGGCATTGCTGTGGGGCCTTCCCTGCACACAGACAAGCCCTCCTACTCCTGTCTGTTACCCGCCCGTTTTCAGCAGTACATGAGGGGACCTAAGCAGGCTTAGTTACTACCTCCCCCCACCCACCAAGTGTGTATGTATGTGTGTGTGTGGTCGAGTGTGTATGTGGTTGAGTGTGTGAGTGTATGTTTGTTTGTGTGTGTGTTTGTGTGTGGGGGGCATGTTGAGTGTGGTGTGGGGGGAGGGACGGTGTTGAGTGTGGTGTGTGGGGGGGGTTGAGTGTGGTGGGCGGGGGGTGTTTAGTGTGGTTGGGGAGGTGTTGAGTGTGGTGGGGGGTGTTTAGTGTGGTGGGGGTGGGTTTGAGTGTTGTGGGGGTGTTGAGTGTGGTGGGGGGGTTGTTGAGTGTGGTGGTTGGGGGGGTGTTAAGTGCGGTGGTGGGGGGGGTATTGAGTGTGGGGGGGGTGTTGAGTGTGGTGGTGCGGGGGGTGTTGAGTGTGGTGGGGGGGTTTGTGTGTGTGTGGGGGGTTTGAGTTTGTGGGCGGGGTTGAGAGTGTGGGGGGGTTGAGTGTGTGGGGGGGGGGGTTGAGTGTGTGGGGGCTGTTGAGTGTGTGGGGGGTTGATTGTGTGTGTGTGTAACGCTGTGCTCGCCACAGACAAGGAGGGACCCCTAAACTGAGGTGAGATGGGTAACAACTGCACCCACAGCTACGGGGACATGCCTGGAAAGTGGAAAATAGGTGTCTGGAACTGTCTGGGAGTATAAGATAGAGTAAGATACTCGCCAGACGAGAAGGGAGGTTCCAGAAGATAGTTGGTACCGAGAGCCTGGGGGCCAGAGCTGGGAGGTAGGTCGGAATCTGCAAGCCGAGGTAAATGGGTTCGGGGAGTCCAGGGAGTCAGGGTACAGTCCAAGGGTCGAAGTCCAGAGCGGGTCCACAGCCAAGCCGGTTCGGTATACAAGGGATCACTAGAAAAGACAAAGAGACAAAGAACTGAGGCAGGCACGACCGTGGGTAACACAGGTCACACAAAACTATGCTCAGCCAACGAAGAAATGGCTGAAAAGGGTATATATAAGAAGGGAGACCAATGAGAAGAGGGGGAGGAACAGAGGCGTGATCCCATGGGAGACAGGGATAGGAGGAAGTACTGCCCCAGCTGATTTGCTTGACGCGCGGCTTGTGAGCGGTGCACGCGCATCAGGCGTGTGCCCCGTTCAGTGGAGATGCGCGTGGCCTGAGCTGGGGCCTGGAGTCCCTCTCGCGGGAGGATACAGAGGCGCACGAACGTGTGCGCGCATGCGCGCTTCCAGTGGCAGCCGCTGGGGCCAGGGAAGGGGAAGGAGAGGCCCACTTGCGGGAGGATATAAAGATGCGCGAATGTGCGCGTGAATGCGTGCCTCTAGTGGCAGCCACGGGAGCCAGGGAAGGGGAAGGAGAGGCCCGCTCGCGGGAGGATATAAAGATGCGCGAACGTGCGTGCGCATGCGCGCCTCTAGTGGCAGCCGCGGGAGCCAGGGAAGGGGAAGGAGAGGACCGATCGTGGAGGAGATCCTGTGGAGCAGGAGCCGGAGAGCGCCGCGTGAGTTGTGGCCTGGGGGGAACCCTCTTGGGGAGAGATTTTCCTCTGGGTCTTACAGTACCCCCCCTTGAGGAGCGGCCTCAGGACGACTCCAATATGGTTTTTGTGGAAATTTAGAGTGAAAGAGTCTCAGCAGTCTGGGAGCATGTATTTGATGGTAGGGCACCCAAGATCTCTCCTCTGGGCCAAAGTCCTTCCAGTGAACCAGGTACTGCACCGATCCGCCTGTGCCTTTTGTCTGTGGGTTGCCTTTCTCAAAGCCTCTTGGATTTTTTTCCAGGATTCCTGAAGATCCTTAATTCGGTCATCGGCCGCTGGAACCCCGGAAGGAACTGAGGTGATGGGCAGCTGACCTGGGTGAAAACCATAATTAATGATAAAAGGGGATTTCAACGTGGAGCTGTTCCTTAAAGAATTATGGGAGAACTCTGCCCACGGAAGTAAATCTACCCAATTGTCTTGGCTGTCTGCGATGAAGCATCGGAGGTATTGCTCCAGCGTCTGGTTCATTCTCTCGGTTTGCCCATTAGTTTGGGGATGATACCCGGAAGAAAAATGGAGGGTGATATCCATCCTGCGAGCGAAGGCCCGCCAAAATTTTGAGACAAATTGTGTACTCAGTGGATGCGGAATATTTCCCTAACAAAAATGTCTGCCAAAGTGGCGGAATTGGGTAGGCCTTTGAGAGGAACGAAATGAGCCTGTTTGGAAAAACGATCCACGACAACCAGAATGGTGTTCATCCCTTTAGAGGTTGGAAGTTCCACCACAAAGTCCATGGACAGATGACTCCATGGGCGTTCTGGTATAGGGAGGGGTTGTAGAAGGCCGTACGGCCTTTTTGCGAATGGTCTTAACCTGGGCGCAAATTGGACAGGTTTTTACGTATTCCGAAATGTCCTGTAACATGGTTGGCCACCAAAAGGTACGACCAATGAGGTCAGAAAACCTGTCAATACCTGGATGACCGGCTGACCTAGAAGAATGACCCCACTCAAGAATCTTCTTAAGGAAGCGTGGAGCTGCATACAGATGGCCGACCGGCCCTTTAAGGCCCCTCGGGAGGTTAGATTGTGCTGCCATGACCTGATCCAGGATATCGAAAGAGTTGGCCGAAATTATATATTTGGAGGGTAAGATTGTTTCGGAGATAACTTCGGAATTGTCCTCAGACAGGAATTGACGTGAAAGTGCATCTGCCTTTTGATTCTTTGAGGCAGGAATGTAAGATATGAGATAATTAAATCTCGAAAAGAAAAGAGACCATCGAGCTTGACGTGCCCCTAAGGTGACGTGCACTCTCAATGTACACTGGCGGCACACTTTATTAGAGTGCGGCCAGTTCCGCAAGCCGGGAGATTTCCCGGCTTGCTAGTGGCATCCCCTCGGCGTGGCGCGCGTCACCGATGCGTGGTCACGCGTCATCGGGTGCCTGCGCCCCCTGCACGCGCGTCCAGGGCTCCCCGAGGGAGCCCTGGGGTCCCGCGATGTGGGGGACGGCGGCAGGGGGTTCCGGGGGACCCGGCGGACCCGGAGAGGAGAGGGGGAAGCCCCGATCGGCGGGCCTCTCCTCCGAGGCTTCGGCGCGCGCCCGGGACATCCCGGGCACGCGCCAGGTTACTGTCGCGGCCAAGACCGGGCAAATGCTCGAATAAACTCGGCCGCGACAGTAATGCAAATTTTTATGATCAGTAAAGATTGAAATGAGGGTCTCTGTTCCCTCCAGAAGATGTATCCATTCCTGAAGGGCGAGTTTAATCGCCAGGAGCTCTCTGTTTCCAACGTCATAGTTCCGTTCTTCCGAAGAATATTTTTTTAAAAGAACCCACAGGGATGAAGTTTGGCCTGTGGGGACTGTCTCTGAGAGAGAATCGCGCCAGCACCGACATCGGATGCGTCTACCTCTAAAGTAAAGGGAAGCCCGGGGTCAGGATGACGCAAAATAGGAGCCGAAGCGAAAGATTTTTTAAGGGAGCCAAAAGCTTGGAGAGCTGCAGGAGACCAAACTGCTGTGTTAGCTCCCTTTTTGGTAAGGGCAGTAATGGGAGCCACGATAGAAGAAAAATTCTTGATGAATTTATGATAATAATTCGCAAATCCCAAGAATCGCTGTATGGCTTTCAGGGAAGTGGGTTGTGGCCATTCTAAGACAGCTTTGAGTTTGACTGGATCCATAGAGAAGCCAGTGCTAGAAATAATGTACCCAAGAAAGGGAATGGAAGAAAGATGAAAAGAACATTTCTCTAGCTTAGCGTAGAGATGGTTCTCCCGAAGGCGGGACAGGACTAATTTGGATATCGTCAAGGTATACGATAACGAAGCTGTCGAGGAGATCGTGGAAGATCTCGTTGACAAACTCCTGGAAGACCGCCGGCATTGCACAGGCCGAAAGGCAAAACTAGATATTCAAAATGCCCATCCCAGGTGTTAAAGGCGGTCTTCCACTCGTCGCCCTGACGGATGCGGACAAGGTGATAGGCTCCGCGAAGATCAAGTTTTGAAAAAATTGTTGTCCCCTGTAGGCGATCGAAGAGTTCGGAAATGAGTGGCAGGGGATAACGGTTCTTGATCGTAATCTTGTTAAGACCTCTGTAGTCAATACAGGGATCTCAAGGAGCCATCCTTTTTCTTAACAAAAAAAAATCCAGCTCCAGCTGGTGATGAAGAATTGTGAATGAAGCCTTTCCTCAAGTTATCCTGGATATACTCGGCCATGGCCTTGGTCTCGGGTATGGATAGGGGGTAAGAACGGCTCTTGGGTAGGGCAGCACCGAGAAGAAGGTCAATAGGACAGTCAAAGACTCTATGGGGGGGTAACACTTCGGAACGCACCTTATAAAAAACGTCCACCAGGCCACAGTAGACCGCCGGGAGAGAAGTTCTGGACTCCGCGGATAAATCCACTATGGCCAACATCTGTTTGGGGGGAAGACAGGTCTTGAGGCATTGGGGGCTCCAACGTATGGGTTCTTTATTAACCCAATCCAGTTGTGGGTTGTGTAGTTGTAACCAGGGGAGTCCCAGAATCACATCTACTGATGGAGTATGGATCACATCCAAGATAATTTTTTCTTGGTGACCGTGTTCCGTGGAGAGGGATAGTGAACAAGTCTCCAGGGAAATAAAAGCTGGTTGGAGTGGATGCCCATCTATGGCTCCAGACCAACTGGAACAGCTTTAGATTGGAAGGGAATCTTATTCCTATAGCTAAAACCCTGATCAATAAAATTTCCCTGAGACCCAGAATCTATGAATGCGGAGGCGGGGATTAGGGAATTATTCCAGGCCAGAGAGATGGGCAGCATTATTCTGGTGGGAAGTTTTTTAGGAGAAGAAAGAGAGGAAGAGATTACACCCAACGAGACCCTCTCATACCTTATTGGATTTTGACGTTTCCCGGACGCAGAGGACAGCTTGCCAGAAGATGACCGGAATGACCGCAATAATGGCAAAGCCCACCATCTCGTCGGCGCTGTCTCTCAGACGCGGATAGCCGATGACCTCTGAGCTGCATAGGTTCGGGCTCATCCATGGGTTGAGGAATGTAAGGGACGAGGTTGCGGCTGGTAGACCGAGGGGAAGTGGTACAAGGAAGAGCACATTCAAGTCTTCTTTCTCATAGCCGCTGGTCCACGCGGATGCAGACTGCAATGAGCTCCTCCAATCTGGTTGGTCTCTCCATGGTGGCCAGCTGGTCCTTAATGGCGTCAGACAGACCCTGACAAAAAGCTGCAGAGAGTGAGCTATCATTCCAGGAGGTCTCTCTGCCGTGATGGTCCGGAAGTCCAAAGCGTACTCGGCGACAGGACGAGTACCCTGGGAAATATGAAAAACAGAGGAATCCACCGTAATCTGGCGACCAAGTGTATCAAATACTTGCCTGAATTCCTGAAGAAAGCGAGGGTAATCACGCGTCATGGCAGGATCCCGCGCCCAGATGGGGGATGCCCAGGCTAGGGCCTTTCAGTTCAAAAGGGATATAATATAAGCCACCCTTGAGCGTGCGGTTGGGAAGCGCGATGGGGATAATTCAAATTGAATCTCGCACTGATTAAGAAACCCTCTGCACTCGTGGGGATCCCTTGCATAGCGATTTGGGGCCGGGAGACGAGGATCTATTGCCACGGAGGAACCCGGAGAGGAAAACGCCACAGCTGCCATGGCAGAGGGGCCTGGGATATGCTGCAATGAGGAGAGTCTTGAAAGCTCCAGCGTCATAGAGGCAAGCTGCGCCTCTAGCTGGAGGAGTCGCTGCATGGGGCTTGTTTGCTCCACCTCTTCGGGGTCCATGTCTGTGGGGCTGAGCCTAATGTAACGCTGTGCTCGCCACGGACAAGGAGGGACCCCGAAACTGAGGTGAGATGGGTAACAACTGCACCCACAGCTATGGGGACACGCCTGGAAAGTGGAAAATAGGCGTCTGGAACCGTCTGGGAGTATAAGATAGAGTAAGATACTCGCCAGACGAGAAGGGAGGTTCCAGAAGATAGTTGGTACCAAGAGCCTGGGGGCTAGAGCCGGGAAGTAGGTCGGAATCTGCAAGCCGAGGTAAAGGGGTTCGGGGAGTCCAGGAAGTCAGGGTACAGTCCAAGGGTCGAAGTCCAGAGCGGGTCCACAGCCAAGCCGGTTCGGTACACAAGGGATCACTAGAAAAGACAAAGAGACAAAGAACTGAGGCAGGCACAACCGTGGGTAACACAGGTCACACAAAACTATGCTCAGCCAGTGAAGAAATGGCTGAGCAGGGTATATATAAGAAGGGAGACCAATGGGAAGAGGGGTGGAACAGAGGCGTGATCCCATGGGAGACAGGGATAGGAGGAAGTACTGCCCCAGCTGATTTGCTTGACGCGCGGCTTGTGAGCGGTGCACGCGCATCAGGCGTGTTCCCCGTGCGGTGGAGATGCGCGCGGCCTGAGCTGGGGCCGGGAGTCCCTCTCGCGGGAGGATACAGAGGCGCGCGAACGTGTGCAGTGGCAGCCGCGGCGGCCAGGGAAGGGCAAGGAGGGGCCCGCTCGTGGGAGGATATAAAGATGTGCGTATGTGCGCACGCATGCGCGCCTTTAGTGGCAGCCGTGGGAGCCAGGGAAGGGGAAGGAGAGGACCGATCAGGGAGGAGATCCTGTGGAGCAGGAGCCGGAGAGTGCCGGGTGAGTTGTGGCCTGGGGGGAACCCTCTTGTCGAGAGATGTTCCTCGGGGTCTTACAGTGTGTGGGGGGTTGAGTGTGTGTGTGTGTAGGGGAGTTGTGTGTGTGGGGGTTTGTGTGTGTGTGGGGGTTGTGTGTATGTGTGTGTGGGGTGTTGTGTGTGTGTGTGTGTGGGGGGGGGTTGTGTTTATGTGTGTGGGGGGGGTGTTGTGTGTGTGTGCGTGTGGGGTGGGGGCTGTTGAGTGTGTGTGTTGGGGAGGGTTGAGTGTATGTGTGTTGGGGGTGTTGTGTGTGTGGGGTGGGGGCTGTTGAGTGTGTGTGTGGGGGGGTTGTGTGTGTGTGGGGGGGGTTGAGTGTGTGTGTGTGGGGGGTTAGTGTGTGTGTGGGGGGGGGGTTGAGTGTGTGTGTGTCTGTGTGTGTGTTAGTGTGTGTGTCTGTGGGGAGGGGTTGAGTGTGTTGGGGGGGTTGAGTGTGTGGATGGGGGGTTGAGTATGTGTGCTGTGTGTGTGTTGTCTGTGATTGAATGCAGCAGTGCACAAACTGGGGGGGGGGCGGCCGAACAGGATAGTGCAGGTGGCGGCCACGTGATTCGGAGGTACGGGGGAGGAGCACGCGCGTGCGCTGTGATGTCAAACGCCCCTCCTTCTGGTGTCTGCCCTACAATAGTGTTCCTGCTCTCCTCGCTGACAACCTTCTTCGCTGCGATCCTCTGCAAGTGAAAGGGTAGGCTGCTACTATATCAATCATACTATAAATGTACAGAAATAATAAAAAAAAAATGTGTAAACACTTTCCCGCTCGTGCTTGCAAAATTATGTAGGACACCCTGTGCTCATGCTTGAAGAGTTGGTGATGTCACCGCTCTCAGCGGCAGCATGGACGCAGCCAAATTTTGCAAGAGAAAGCTGTTGAAGTATGTAAGTATTTAGACTGCGCTTATAGTGCCGGCGACGCAACGTCGCCCGAAAACATTGTCGCCGCCACCTATTTGGTTTTTCAGGGGCTGTCGCCTCATGTGACAGCCCCTGAACCAATCAATGGCCTGGTCGCCTGCGCCGCCACAAAGCGAAATACAACTTTCGCTAGTGGCGACGGGTGACATCACGCATCTCCGTCGCGGGCACTATGTGCGCGGCCTTAGACATATTTGTATTTACATTGTCTACCGTTTAATAAAGATTTTTTTTTCATGTGATTTTAATTACATCAGGCAGGGGGGGCCCGGGAAATTTCATGGATAAAAAGGGGGGCTCGGCATAAAAAGTTTGCTCACCCCAGCGTTTAGACTCTCACTTTCACTGCAATTACCATTGCTTTTGACTATATCAAGTGCATTTTGTTATTAAAGTTTGGCCATTTTGTAATGCTGCTGTTCTCCCATGCAGTTTCATCATAATATACGGTATACAGGTACTAATTTGAGGAGACCCAGGGGTTCCCTCCTACAAGTAGCAGGGAGCAGGAGGGATTACACTCATCCGCTTGGACTGAACTCCATTTTTCATTACTTATATATTAATTTTAATTAAGTTTATTACCACTGGAGCACATTCTATATCTATTGTACATAATTATCCTTGTGTATTTAGTCATGAGCTTCCCTGCAGTAACAATGGAAGAAACGTGATCATTACTAATCAAGGAAGAGTGGCATAGTGACAATAGACGTTTAGGCTTTAGTGGATAACACTGGTGGGAATTCCTGTTCCAGGACACTCCGTGATATAATTTATCATTTCAAAGGCCAAGCCGACAACAAGGAAGGGAAGAGCCTGGACGAGTGTCCCAGGCCTGGCGGCTCCGAGGAGCATGGCTTGTCAATGCTGGAAGTTCAGCCCAGCCGGATGTCAGGTCCAACTTCCGCTTCTGGTTGCCCCTGTCTCCACGTATTGTGGTGATAGTAGAAAATTTAGGGAGCGCAGAAAAATGGCGTAAACATAAAAGGAAAAAAACACACAAATATTAAATTCTATCTAGACACAGGAACCATAAACAAAACTTCAGATGAATATGCACTCACATTTGATAAGATGTAAACATGCATTCAATCCCACAGGTAGTCCATTAATATCAATGTTCCAGTCGAATTCTTGCTTGAATGTAGAAAGCCCACAAGTACTGCAAAAACTCGCAAGCCACAAAAAGAAGAAATAGACAAGATGGTGCAGATAGTAACAGTATATTGCAGGTATAAAAGAATAGGTAATGGCAACTCACATAGTAGCTCCATGCAAGGGCATGGTACGATGGACAGTGGAGTGCTGTCCGGTAGTGGAGGTTGGTATAACGCTGCCACTGTCCAGATAGAATTGCACTATTTGTGTGGTTTTTTTTCTTTTATGTTCACACCGGTTTTCTGCGCTCCCCATCCCTACTACGGAGGACCACAAAGGAAGGTCCAGCGAGGGTCCAGCTGCAAATGCCAGTCTGTTCTGAAGGTTTTATTTCAGTGTACTTTTACTTTGCATTATTTCACTCTGCACTATTTGAGCAGCATCTGTGCTCTATTACAGGGTGTTTTGTATATAAAGCATTTACACACTCTAACGGGAGCGCCGGGTGAATATCCGGTCTCCATTGGCAGCAAGCCAGAGCGCTGCACCACGAACTTAGACAGTGCAAGAGGGTGAATAAAAAGCTTTATATTTCCAAAATAGGAAGAGCAAAGTTACACTAACATGTTTCGCTACCCAGCGCTTTGACAAAGTGTGAGGCGCGAAACATGTTAGCGTAACTTTGCTGTAATTAATGGCTTTTCCTTCACCCTCTTGCACTGCCTAAGTTCATGGTGTAATGCCTGGCACACGGTATTTACACCCCACAGGTGAAGACTAGTGGAGATTTTCCTTATCCTACATTGGACTACATTCAACGCAGGTCTATCTTTATGTGAGTGAACCTTTATTCTATTATAATGAACTTTTTTGATAGCCATGATGTGGCAAAGAGGTAATATGTGCGCTTGGATCTACATCGTTTCTGCATACTCTATATAGAGTTAAAACCTTGTTAAGCGCTATCCTCTATATACTCACAAGGAGTTTTCTGTCATGTGGACACTTGTTTAAGGGTGTAACTCATTAACCCTTATTGTTATTGGAAAGAAAATTAAAATGAATTACAAGCAACTAATTTCCTTCCATTGTGTTGCCTATACCCCCAAAATAGAGCCCCATTTCTCCCTATCATAGGGAGACTCTCTTTGTCTATGTGCTGTTGGGCCTGAGCTCCCATCCTCAGTGGGGCCCATCCCCAAGCAAGCTGTCCGGTGCAAAAAGGTTTAGCCCATCTTCTACCGATGCAGGACCGAGCTTCCCTCTGTTCTTCTGTGACCGTGGGCCACCCTCCCCCAGCAATGCACGCTTCAATTTCGCAAAGGTTAGTGCACAGGACAAGAAGAAATTACATATATTCGACGAGGTTGGCGGCTTGAATCATGTTTTGATCAAAAGATGCAACCAAATGACTCCTTTGTCCCACAGACTCAGGCTCTGAATGTAAATGCGTCACTGGTATATTTTAGCTCAAATTGTAGGATCTGTTTTTTGTTTACACTTCAATTTTCGACTGATTTTAATTTTTTAGCAGTAATCTAAGAATCTATGCTGCTAGATAATTTAGTAACATTGTATCTTTCTGTTTTTTGTTTTTTTTAATTGGTAGTTAAAATACTTTGGAACTTGAGTCCTGAATTCTTAAAGACATCACCAAACCGGTAACGCGGTAGCCCACTGTTATAATTTTACAAAATAATATTTATAACTTCAATATGATCATTAAAAATAAATGTAAAAAAAATTAACAATGGATTTTCTTTAGAGGAATTGAAAAAAACATATTTGATGTGTAGCTTTTGTTCTAGTTTTCCGTACAATGTTAACAAAGCTGTCATCCATTCATCAACATGACAACTACATATGCCATTCTGTGACCTCTCAGGACCTCATTTTCTTCTGGACCACAGGCCCTTATTCTGTAAGGTTTGATTGCGCAGCTGACGCGCTATCACATGAAAAGACCTACTGTATTGATCTTTATGGGGCTTTTCTTGCGATAGCACGTTGTCTGCGCTATCACACCTTACAGAATAAGGACCGTTACTACTAAAAATGCTTATATGTAGCAGACTGCGTAGCACTCCATATCATATGGTAATGCACTAAATTGTACCATTTGGCGAATCCGCCCAAATCAGTTTTTCTGGATTTTCTCGCATTTGCCCCCCAAATTCCATTTTGCGCTGTAATATCCACAAGCAAATTTGGACAGTTTCAGTCCACGACTGATCCATGGAAATCCACGGACCAAAGAAACCAGCCGATCAGAGGCTGATCCAAAGGTGCAAGAAAAAATTGTTCATCTTGACTCATGGGGTTTCCTCATTTTTTTTTTTTTTTAATTATAAAAAAAATATATATATATATTTATATATACTGAGTTAAGTTTGGTGAGTAAAAAAAGTGACAAAAACCCTCCACAGCAAAGCATATAGCCCTGCCCACCGGACAGCCCTTTTGACCGGTCTTATGAACTGTGGGTCACTTGCTATTCGTGGTTTTTTTTTTGTACCCACGAGGGGATTGGATCCACATGTTAAATATAGCTTTGGGCAGTCTATAACTGTGGCTTCCCATTTATTCCAGTGCGATTCCTGAATTTTAATCCATGATGAAAGATGCAAGACTTTTTTCCAGTACAGCAGCAACCAGTCTAGGAGTGAAGGGGTTAATAACCACATAACCACAGGACTTTAAAAACCAAGGCTGCATTTCTTGCACTGGCAAGCAATGGACAATTTCTTTCATTCCAAGGACAATTTATTTCGTTCTCTTATCCCAGTGACTGTTGTGTAAAGTGTATTCTGCAGATGTCGTGTGTTTGTCTATTAAGGAAATAAATCACAATTTATTTTGCAACTTGTTCTCTTCAATCAAGTACCCAGAAATATAAATGTGTTGATAAAAGTTGGTGTCATCGTGACAAGCTTTTAAAAAACAGGGAACCATGTATAAAATGTTTTTTGAAGCAAAAAGTGGCACTGTGTGCTCATTTGCATGTAATTTCCCAGAATCACTTGCTGCAGTGGAAGTGCTGTGTGCTGGGTGATAATGGTGAAAGGCGGGGTTGCAGACCTGCCTAAGACATGCAAATGAGCATACAGTATATTTACATTTGTTATATATATATATATATATATATATATATATATATATAAATTCAAAATCTTGTTTGTGAGTGTCTGGAGACCATTTGATTGGTCTGTCGGTCCGCCCGCCCTCCCACGGCTCTCATTGGCCGGTGTCTCGCCCCCCCCCCCCATGGCTCTCATTGGCCGGTCTACTTGAAGCCACTGTTCCACTCACACCGCTTCAGACTCTCACCAGTGTGGACTGCTCACACCCCAGAGCTGCCTCATACTGTGAGCCTACCCTGTGGAACACACACACGCACAGCTCCCCAAAAAGAAAGTACAACTCTCCCCCCCTCTCAACCCTGTAGACTTGCCCCCCCCCCCCCAACTATCACCCCTCTGGCCCTCCTCAACGGCTATATATATACATCTGCATGTCTTAGGCAGGTCTGCAACCCGGCCTTTCCCCATTATCACCCATAATGGGAATAAGCGCTACAGACATAAAACAATAAGAAAAGGAGTCTCTGCCCGGAAGAGCTTACAATCTAAATGGTCAGTGTGGAGAACTGACAGAGACAGAAGGAGGGCGTCCTGATAAGATCGTCTGCAAGGGGTCATTATACAACTGTATATAATACAGTGATACAGGCAAGGGTCATTTAGCAGCAACTTCCATACACTTTAGCACTTCTCTACCTGTGCTCTCATGTGAGACAATTATATATATATATATATATATATATATATATATATATATATACATATATATATATATGCAAATATAGCTGTATGATCATCTGCATGTCTTAGGCAGGTCTGCAACCCCGCCTTTCCCCATTATCACCCACATACAGCACTTCCACTGCAGCAAGGGATTCTGGGAAATGACATGCAAATGAGCACACAGTGTCACTTTTTGCCTCAATAACCATTTTTAACATGGTTCCCTATAGGCTTAAGCTTGCTGCATGGTCACAGCTTTGAGCACAGCCAGGGTTAAGGTGCATACCCAGAAAACCACCCACAGACAGCTGTTTCGACCTTGATGGGTCTCATCAGTGTGGGGTTGATATATATATATATATAGATATATATATATAGATATATATACATATACATATACATATACATATAACGGATTTAGGCTGGGTAGCCAATTCAGCACCCCCAAACTTGTACATTTCCCTCTCTTCTGACACATTATAGTGAGGTAGGAAATGCTTTTTTACACAATATCTCTAACAAGCCCAAGTCAGAAGAGGAAAGGTTATGTGTTGTTCCTGCTTCTGACTCAGGCACAACAGGCCTACTGTACTGTAGCTGTGGGGCTTTTGTTCGAAAACGCTAGAGTGGGGGGGGGGGGAGAAGGTAAAAGGGGCGCTTTGATTTTTCAGCCCCTACCGACCCTAAACTCACCTATTCCTACTTTTAGAATCAGTCATTTAAATGACATATTTTCCCAGGGATAACTATTGTGCAATAATATTATTAATAAAAATGTAGTAAATTACTAAATAAATCAATGAATCATAGTGTGATATGATAATAACTACCGTTAAGGAAAATGTGTATGAAACTTTTAAGCACAGGTTGAAAGTAAGCTTAGGAAAAGGTATGTTATGCTCTCTAATTCCATTGCGATACATTTCATTTGCTTTCAGAAACACCCAAGTACTGCATGTTAAATAGAATGTACGAATCTAAAAGTCAATTGATAACACTGAACAAATGCAACGCGCTATACACAGAACACTATATGTTAATACTTGGACTACTGACATTCTAAGTAGAGACATGCAAATCTGTTTGAAATACAGTCACAAACATTTTTGTTTTTACTTATTTATTGTTTTTGTTACTTTCTTTTACCCATCATAACTTATTTAATGTGTGGATGAAACCGCTTCCAACTTTACATTGCCAAACCGGTATAACCATCCTCCCACTGAGGAGACCCCAAAACGGTTATCTGTGAGTACTTCTGCCTATGGTATAATGACTATGCATTTCTTTAACCCAGGCTGAAGAGCTGTGTAATATGCCAGGAATATGCTTATAGGGGTTGTCCATGTTAAAATCAATTAGAAGCAAAAGGTCACACGGTGTGCTCATTTGCATGTCATTTCCCAGAATCCCTTGCTGCAAAGGAAGTAATGCATATACAGTACTTTGAGATAATAGTGAAAAGAAGGGTTACATACCTGTCTGAGATGTGTGAATGTGCTCAAAGGTGATATCTTTATTTGCGATCCACTGTACGGTGGAGGTTTTTGTCACTATCTTTTACGCACCATAACTTATTTAATATTTAGATTTATAGCAGGCCTGCACAACATGCGGCCCGCCTGGCCTCTCTGTGCGGCCCGCGATGACTCCGGCCAGGCGCCAGTTAATTAAATAAAAAAAAAAGTAAAAAAAAAGTTTTTAAAAAATGGCGGCGATTTCCCCCCCCCCGGGTTTTGCGGTGCGCGAGTCGTCGGCGGTGCAAGGGGGCAGCAGCATGAGGAGGATGCGGCCGCCGTGAGTATTTTTTTTTCAATAGCTTTGCTGGATGCAGGGGTGCAGGGCTTGAGAGTAGAAGGGATTGGTTGGAGGTCAAAGCATGCTGGGGGCGGGGCTTAGTACCGGGGAGAGGATGTGCTGAGCTAAGGTGTGTGTTTAACGGGCTGCTGCAGGGGGGTGGGAGTGAAAAACGGGCTGCTGCATTGTGAAAAACGGGGTGCTGCAGGGCGGGGGGGGGTGGGAGTGAAAAACGGGGTGCTGCAGGGTGGGGGGGTGGGAGTGAAAAACGGGCTGCTGCAGGGCGGGGGGGTGGGAGTGAAAAACGGGCTGCTGCAGGGCGGGGGGGGTGGGAGTGAAAAACGGGCTGCTGCAGGGCGGGGGGGTGGGAGTGAAAAACGGGCTGCTGCAGGGCGGGGGGGTGGGAGTGAAAAACGGGCTGCTGCAGGGCGGGGGGGTGGGAGTGAAAAACGGGCTGCTGCAGGGCGGGGGGGTGGGAGTGAAAAACGGGCTGCTGCAGGGCGGGGGGGTGGGAGTGAAAAACGGGCTGCTGCAGGGCGGGGGGGTGGGAGTGAAAAACGGGCTGCTGCAGGGCGGGGGGGTGGGAGTGAAAAACGGGCTGCTGCAGGGCGGGGGGGTGGGAGTGAAAAACGGGCTGCTGCAGGGCGGGGGGGTGGGAGTGAAAAACGGGCTGCTGCAGGGCGGGGGGTGGGAGTGAAAAACGGGCTGCTGCAGGGCGGGGGGGTGGGAGTGAAAAACGGGCTGCTGCAGGGCGGGGGGGTGGGAGTGAAAAACGGGCTGCTGCAGGGCGGGGGGGTGGGAGTGAAAAACGGGCTGCTGCAGGGCGGGGGGGTGGGAGTGAAAAACGGGCTGCTGCAGGGCGGGGGGGTGGGAGTGAAAAACGGGCTGCTGCAGGGCGGGGGGGTGGGAGTGAAAAACGGGCTGCTGCAGGGCGGGGGGGTGGGAGTGAAAAACGGGCTGCTGCAGGGCGGGGGGGGTGGGAGTGAAAAACGGGCTGCTGCAGGGCGGGGGGGTGGGAGTGAAAAACGGGCTGCTGCAGGGCGGGGGGGTGGGAGTGAAAAACGGGCTGCTGCAGGGCGGGCTGCTGCATAGTGAAAAACGGGCTGCTGCAGGGCGGGCTGCTGCATAGTGAAAAACGGGCTGCTGCAGGGCGGGGGGTGGGAGTGAAAAACGGGCTGCTGCAGGGCGGGGGGGTGGAGTGAAAAACGGGCTGCTGCAGGGCGGGGGGGTG
>NC_134498.1:15423737-15506237 GCF_040206685.1 Ascaphus truei
CAAGTCAGTGGCTGTGTGTGTCTGGGAAGGTCGGTGGCTGTGTGTGTGTCTGGGCAGGTCAGTGGCTGTGTGTGTGTCTGGGCAGGTCAGTAGCTGTGTGAGTGTCTGTGCAGGTCAGTGGCTGTGGATGTATCTATGCAGGTCAGTGTGTGGAGGTCAGTGGCTGTGTGTGTGTCTGTGCAGGTCAGTGGCTGTGTGTGTGTCTGTGCAGGTCAAAGTCTGTGTGTGTGTGTGTGTGTGTGTGTGTGTGTGTGTGTGTGTGTGTGTGTGTGTGTGTGTGTGTGTGTGTGTGTGTGTGTGTGTGTGTGTGTGTGTGTGTGTGTGTGTGTGCAGGTCATTGGCTGTGTGTCTGTGCAGGTCAGATGGAGAATGGGGGGCTAGAGAGAATAAGGGAGGGTGGAGAGAGAGAATGGACGAGGGAGGGGGGAGAGAATTGGGGGGAGAAAGAATAGAGGGGATTGAGAGAGAGAGAGATAATGGAGGAGCGGAGAAAGACAGAGAGAATGGGGGGATGGGGGAGAGAATGGGGTGGGAAGAGAAGTGAGAGAATGGGCAAGGGAAGGGGGAGAAAAATGAGAGAATGGGGAGTAGGAAGGGAGAATGGGGGTGGGAAAGGTGAGGGAGAATGGGGGAGGGAAGGGAGAGGGAGAATAGGGGAGGGAAGGGAGTGAGAGAATGGGGGAGGGAAGGGAGAGGGAGAATGGGGGAGGGAAGGGAGAGTGGGAATGGGGGAGGAAGGGAGAGGGAGAATAGGGGAGGGAAGGGAGAGGGAGAATGGGGGAGGAAGGGAGAGGGAGAATAGGGGAGGGAAGGGAGAGGGAGAATAGGGGAGGGAAGGGAGAGGGAGAATGGGGAGGGAAGGGAGAGGGAGAATGGGGGAGGGAAGGGAGAGGGAGAATAGGGGAGGGAAGGGAGAGGGAGAATAGGGGAGTGAAGGGAGAAGGAGAATGGGTGGGGAAGGGAGAAGGAGAATGGGGGACGGAAGGGAGAGAGAGAATGAGGGACAGAAGGTAGAGAGAATGGGGGGAGGGATAAAGAGAAGGGGGGAAGGTAGAGAGAGAGAATGGGCGAGAAGGTAGAGAGAGAATGGGAAGAGGTAGAAAGAATAATACAGCATCAATGGTGACACTATTAGATAAATATCATTATAATATTCATTTTTTAGTAATATAATTTGTTGTATTAATAATTTTTTTGTGTCCCAGTTTTTCATTTTCAAAATCCGGTCACCCTATCCTCACCCCTACCGCACGCAACACTTATCACATGAGATCTGACTACAAAAGACTGTTCATGGTCCCAAGGTACAACAAAAGAATCTGGCCCTTCATCCTTCTCTTACCGTGCACCACATAACTTGAACAATCTACCTGAGACTCTCTAAACTGCCACAAGTCTAAATTCTTTCAAGACTAAAGCTGTCTTCTATTTTAATCTGGTCTGTAACTGTTATATATGCTTATAACATATGTAACAGGTATTCCCCCTACCCCAATCACAAATAGAGTGCATGTGAAGGGGAACCTATATGTTACCAGGTGTAGAGCGTATACCTGCAAGTTCACAGGAGGCCTGAGCCTCCACTGATGGGAACCTTGGGTGCTTCTCTGGAACGTTCTCGCGTCGGTCAGCGCCTCTATGTAGGATTCTAGGAGTGCAGAGTGTACCCCACACAGGAACCCACCCAGAAACCATATACAACAGGGTTATGGCTAAAAGGTTTACTGAACGAGCAACACAACACAGAGTATCATACTATAACAGTGCAACATCATCAGTATTCACAACGATATATATGCCACCCTCTGCCACTAGCTGGCAGCTATAATATTGCCCCTAACTGGGCTATACCTTCTTGGCACCTAACTGGGCTATACCTTTACACCCCCTTCCTAACCCCGTGTCCAAAGAGTCCAAGCCCACCCAAGTGTGTGAACAGGCCTGTCACATGTGAGGAGCAAGGTATAGAAACAAAATTACGTTCAAAATAATCGCAAAAAAAATATCTAAAAATAGTTTTAAAAAAAATGGCTAAGACTAACACAGAAAGAGTGCGTGAGTATCGTGCTCGTACTAGAGCTATGAAAAAACACAAATATGTTTCACTTACTATGCACATGCACAACACACACAGCTTTTTGTTGTTGTTGTAGGCTTCCATGTTACCTCCAGGGGTTCCATACATCCTGATACTTAGTCAGTGGATTATTACACTGAAAGTTTAGCTGTGACAACAATTCATTAGCTTTTACAATAACCCCAAAGATTTTGCTAGATCTCCTATCCCATTAGCAATGCCAGATGATGTAATCGTTAAATTGCACACCTCTTAAATTTTAATCCTATCAGATTTAATTTACAATGAATATGATTTATTTAAAAAACACACAGCTTTGCCACTTCCAATAATTCTTTCTTTCAACTTTGTCACATGCTAATGTTTGTACGCTGTAAATTGTACTACTGTATATACACTGTTATACTGTATAACATCAATTTAAAACATTGTTTAATTACACATTATGTGATTCATGTGAAATTATGATGAGAGGTACCAATGGATAAAAGATCCTACAATATAAAAACACAATGCTGTTTATTGACTATTATTTTGACTTTAGCTGGCAGTAACCAGAAGAACTATTTTGATGAGTACTGTGATCACTTAATCTTTTATTGTTCAGATGCCAACTGTTGAACCTTGTGCTGGGTGTGCCCAGTCAGCCTGCCCTTGTGCCCTTGCACACTCTGGGTCAGATTGACAGAGCTCCATTAAATTATGCCTCATATCGTCACCGTCATGTAATGTCAGACCGCCAGTACTGAAAAGAGAAAAATCACTGGAAAATAAGTCTCTGCCTAGAATTCACCAGCATTGGTCCTACTGACTGCAACGTAATCCCACTCTGGTCATGGAAAAGATGTGCCTAAAACATAAAATCCCAGCCGACACCCACTAGGATGGTAGCATGCCACCAACCAAGACCACTAGGATGAACCTACCCAAGGGCATAGCTCTTTACACTATCTGGTAAAGGCAATGTGCTCTCTGCCAACTCAGGGGTCACAGGATTCCCAGAAAGCACACCCCAAAAACAATTACTATAATGCCCCAACAAAACAAATAGCATAAAAAAACACATGCTAAATCTGCTTTTTGGTATCTTTTATATTTGGGGGATTGAGGTCTTACTGCCATGTTGACCTCAATTGCAACATTTCCCACTTTAGCTGGATATATTGTTCAAGTTTTCATATTATAGTTTTAACCAATCTGCACAATTGCCATTATAGTCTTTTATTCTCCTACATCCCCAAATTTTTTCGGGGATATTTTCCGAATGTCACACACTTTGCTGCATTCATGGCGAGACAGCGCTAATAGCGCTAATACAATGAAACGCCCGCGGCGCCTAAAAATACCAGAATATGCCGCATCTGCCCGCGGTTTTAAAAGTCGCGCCGAAACGGCCGCACGAGGCTGGAAGCGGCTGCCACTGTACATCTTGAATACCTGTTCCAACCTTCGTGCCATTTTGCGGCAGTGAGATAAGAATTTGAGGGAATATATATTATGGATGGGCACAATCAAAGGCTCAAAATTCAACTTCGAAGTTTGTTAAACTTTTAAACAAAATTTTGAATCCGAGCAGAATTTGAGCCAAAACATGAGGACTTATCTATGGATTTATTTTTGTTTTCATTTATATATGGGATTGAACTTTTTTTGAAAAGTTCAAAAATTTGCTGACATTTTGAAAACAAAATGTGCGTTTTTTAATCATTACTTTTTAACAAGCGCATTTTTTACACACTTTCTTTTAAAATTGTGTTGCCATGGAGAATAGACCAAAAATGTGTCCTTGTGTCCAATTTTGTGGCAATTCCTTATGTCAAGGAACGGCAGACCGCTGGTACTCTGAGTCTATCAAAACTCACTGGGAAAGTGCATTGGTTCTACTTACCGTGAGGGATTCCTACTCGGGCTAGGGCAAAAGGGTGCCCAAAAACCCTCCGTGACTAATCCTAAACTGCTGTGTTTGGATGGCAGCATCACAAACCAGGAAACCAGGACCCGTAGGGGGAACCCAACCAATAGCCACCTAGGATACCTTCCACCCAATACTCATGACCACAGGCCCTCGCTGGGGGCTATAACCTTACTCTATAACCTGGTGGTTTCTGAGTGTATCTGTTTGGCAATTATTTTCACATGTACCATCCTACGTGACTCACGGAGATAAATACGACTCCAAAAGCAGACCCTGATTAAAAAGGTTGCAAGCTGATGTCGGGTTTAACTTTTCACATTATTATTTACTCACATCAATCCTAAGCGCCATTTAAAGTAATTTCTGGGATTCCAACTATTCTGATTTCCAAAGAAAATCAGTGGATTTTATAGGCGGCTAATTGATTTTTTAAGCACTTAGTCACATTTTATACTTTGTTATAGCTATATACAGTATTGTATCATTGGTCATTTGTTTTATCTATGTCTATTTTGTCTTCACACACTGACACATTAGTGTTTAATCACTGAAAATAGCACTTGGCACCAGGTGGAGTTTTTTTTTATCTCAGAAAATAAGTCTGAAGAGAGAAATAAGGGAAGGGATCTGCTACTGACTGCAGTCGTGTACTGTACTCTATTGATGGAGGTTCTAGGATAATGCTATCCTAAATCCACTCAGGGTGAGGATCCCTTGAGATAATCCACACATTAAGCCTGAGTTATTCCATCTCTGCCACCAGTTTACAAGGTCTATCACAGAACGGCAGACTGCCAGTACCCAAAAACAGCAGGTCACCGGTACACTGAGTCTTTCCAGACTCTGCCCACCGGGAAAAAGCACCTCAGTCTTACTGACCACGAGGGATTCCCACTCAGTCTATGGCAAAAATGTGCCTAAAAACATACACTAACCAAACCAAAAGCCATTCTTTTATACATGGGATACCTGCCACCCAATGCTGGTGATGACCGCCCCTTGTTGTGGCAGAAACTTACTCTATACCCTTATAATTTTGGGGTAAATTGGAATTCTGCTTACTCAGAGGGTCTCAGGGCTACCAGAAATCACACAGCAAAGTTACACAATCACAGTGCATACACAGTAACATTCTGAGCCTAAACTTACTAGGCAGTAGCATTGTCACCAATCAGACAATTAGGGGACCCACCCAAGAGCACTGCTCCAATATAGGGTGCACTCCCAGCCACTCCTGGTAATTAGAGATGGGCACATTGTTTGGGCGGACTTGGATCCACAGCGGATCGGACGGTTCCATTGGTCCACGGATTTCAATGGATCAGTCTCAAAAATAGCAATGTTTGTTAAAATTTTCAAATCCAACAGCGGATTGTATCCAATGTCGGTTTTGGAATAATCCACGCAGATTGTTACAGTTTCAATCTGTAGGCTTATTTTACGCCACGGAACAGTTTTTGAATGGCAAATTCGGAAAAATCCAGGAATCGTATTTGACTGGTTTGCCCATATCTACTGGTAATCCCTGACTCACACAAGGAGTAAATCCCACTTCAAGGACCTGCATCCGATCTTTACTGTTACTTACAGATTACTGGGGTTTATGGAGACCTTACCAATTGCCAGGGTCACAGAATTCTCAGTAAGCATCCTAACCAAATGACATAACATACAGTATATACTGTACCAAGTTACTATTCACCACATGATCTAACAGTCAGCCACGCCTATAGAGCTGTTAAACAAGGGGTTTCATATAGAAGTAACAGTACACAAAGAGACATACAAATCCGCAACAGCAAGAAGGGGGCAGTGCAAAGTTCTTATAACTTCTAAGAGGTTCAGTTACAGTCCGTGGGTGCAGATAGGGTTCCTTGGGCTGGCGCACAGACAAGGGAAAACTGCAGAGGCCAACATCTTCCAAAGTGAGAGCACAGCAAGATGAATTCTTCCCCAAGTGAATCTGATTCTAAGGGTAGTGTGTGCCCCTTTACGTGATTCTGGAATTATTACAGTCTTTTGGCCAAAGCTGCACAAATCCAGGAGATTGCAAGTAGTAAGTGGCCAATCACAATAAACCACGTCAAGGTGACATCATACATCCACCCCCTGGCCATCAGACAAGAGGGGGCAGGGCTTTTAACCAGCCAATGAGGTGGTCGTATGTACACACAGATAACCTGTCCCTGGTGCGAAAACCTGTGCAGGGAGAGGCAGGGTTTGTTGGGACAGCCATTTTTCCTGGCCGGATGACCCCTTGTAGAGGTCACCAGACACTAGGATTCCAGAGAGGGACAAACAGGTCCCTACAGTTCAGATCATCTTTCACATACCATATGGCCACCATGCCAAGCCTTATCCCCTCTATCCTGCTGAGGGGTAGGAGGGTGGCAGAGGAGCAAAAAGGCCATCAGCGGTCTGCAGAGGCTGCAGAAGGGAGAAGCGGTAGTTGATGGGCTATCTTGGGCGGCCCGTTCTTAATTTCCCGCTGCACACACCATTCCTCCTCTCCCTTCTTTCTGCTTGTCGAACGGAGTAGAAGGCAATTGGAGGAGACTGGGCATGAGCACCAGTCATCAGAACTCGGAGGTCGAAACTGGGCACATGAGGGCCTCTGTACAGGGAATTCCCCAGCCGTGCAATCCATCGCTGTGGAGTGCCGGAAGGCTATAGGTAGGTAGAGGGGGGGGGGGGGGCAAGGTGGCGCTATGAGGAGAATTAGACTGGATCTGGGGGGTATAAGTGTGGCTGCGGTATCAGGGTTGTCCCCACATGTTACACTTTACAAGCCTGTATCTCATGCAATGGTTATATAGTTAGACCCTTCCCGCCAAAATCAATATCATTTTTATTATATTACTCAAAGTCTACAATTTCAGTGGAAGAGGTCCGAAATAAATGAAGCAAAAGCTGCAATTTTCAACATGATTGAATGGGTCCATTAGTGCAGTCCTCAAGCCCCGCCTCCCTGCCTCCCCACCTCCCCGCCTCCCCGCCTCCCTGCCTCCCTGCCTCCCCGCCTCCCCGCCTGCCCCAACATGTCAGGTTTTCAGGATATCCCAGCTTCAGCATAGGTGGCTCAATAGGAGCCTCTGATTGTGCTGCCTTTGCTGATGCTGGGATATCCTGAAAACCTGACATGTTTGAGGTTCTTGAGGACTATGGTTGCCAGGTGGCTTTTCCCAAAAATACTGTACACAATGGTGAAAGGTGCGACGCGCTCGAAACACACACACACACACACACACACACACACACACACACACACACACACACACACACACACATGCTCGAGTCACACAAACACATGCTTGAGAGACACACCTCTTCGCTCCATGCATTTTCCTCCTCTCCTAGACCCCACTCCCAGGCTCCTGACACCTCCTAGCAGCAGCCAATCAGGATGGAGGAAGCCACCCTGCCCCCTAGCAAGAGCCCTGCTCTCTCCCTGCTCGGGAGAAATCCTGTGCAAAGCCGGTCAGGTCTCTATGCCCAAGAGAGGTAATACCGGTATACACATAGATGTCGAGTATTACCACTAATATTTTACTGGACAAAGTGCCTAAATACAGGACAGTCCGGTACAATACCGGACACCTGGCAACCCTATTGAGGACTGGAGTTGAGCACCCCTGCCTTAGTGCACGATCTGAAGGTAACCTTGAAAATGACAGAATACCTACAATGTATTATCAATCTGCAGTCCCTCATTTGTTGTTGTTGTTGTGACTAATTACATAAGATCGTTAACTGCAAATATGAATGTGATTTCCTACAATAATTAAAGAGACATTCCTCAAAGCCAAGTTAATATGATAAAAAAATGAGAAAGGTAATGATTAATCTCTCATCGAGATATATGTCCCATTGTGCGTCTCTTCGGAGTATGATTCATCCGTTTCCAATGGTTTTAAGGTATTAATTCTCTTTTCTCCAGCGTCTTCCTGTTCTGCTGATGTCTTTAACATGTTCTTGTCTCAGTCTTTCTCTGTGCAAAATGAAAATGTATGAAATCAATACAACTACAAACAAATGCATTCACTTATAGTCATGTATTTAGGTCCTTATGAGAAAAAGCAATGTCACAAATCCTATATCAACTGTGCATTATACTGCAGCTGTTTTAGCTACTAGGTGACCTTTTTTGAAATCCATGTGTGAAACTGAAATAAAATCAATATTTTTTGTTCGCTAGAAAGAAATGTTTTTTGTTTTATAACATCAAGACACATTCACGTTAAACCTATGATCTGGTATTTTTTAGAAGTAGCAAATATCTCAATTTGACAGCAGTGGACGGTGAGCATTCATGTTGTGTAAGTTGTGAAGAAACTTTAAAGCATTAGCAAAATAGGTAGCAAAATATATTTTTGGTGGCTGTGACAGGGTGGTCACTATGTGATGGCTATGCCTGGAAAACATACCTCTGACTTCTAAAACCAGCAATCGGAGAGTTAACCCAGCCAGCGTTTACCTGGGCATTCAGGCCTTAAATTGAATGCAGCTGTCAGGCAGCTTTATAAAAATTAAACTGCTAGTTACTACCACAGTAGACAGGATTGAGGGATAGTATCCCTATAAACGGGTCTCAGCTAACTCAGGGTAGAGTGTATGTTAACTGATGATGATAACCTCTGTGATCAAGGTATAGGAGCAAATATAAGTGCTGGGGAGACTCAGATAAACCATGTGTAATGGTACATGAAGTGGTATATGTGTACTAATGGCGTAGTGTGGCTAGCTCAGGTCTCCATATATACCATAAAGTCCCCAAACAAGCCCCAACAGAACCAAAAAGTACATACCAGAAATGATCTTCGTTTCAGTGAGAATCCCCTTTTGCAGCACAACTCTTTCCTTGTAGTGGGTGCTTCACGTCCATAGAAGTACAGAGAAAAGTAGTCCCAAGGGGGGCACAGGCGGAGCACTGCCAAATCGAAGAGGGAGAAAGGGGGCTGCATCCAGTAGTGTTAAAAATATATTTTATTGAGTGGTCAAAGAAAGAACATAAACACTTTTACGCGTTTCGGGAATTGCGTCCCTTTCTCAAAAAGTGTATCCGCGTCTGCGTGCATACCCGTTTCATAGCAATCCCCCGCCCTCGGCGATGACGTCACGGGGCCGAAAACTCGCGCGAGTTGGTCAGAGAGACCAACCCATTGGCTAAGAACACCACCAATGAGCAGCCTCTCTGAGATCTCGCCCCCAAGTGAGCCGTGGGACCGGGAGGTTCCAGAGAAAGGAGATAGCTGCAGAAAGAAAAATACAAAACACATTGTGCAACATTAACAACTTAAAAATAATACATAAAATTAAAATCACGGATAAAAACCAACTATTTGGGATAGAAAGGCTTTCAACAAGGTATAGGTTAAACACATAGCATGTGAGTAGGTGGTTTTCTCTGTCTCCAGATCTGACTCTGAGGAGGAGACCACTCACACAAGGGGCTGGCGGCACTCGCACACGAGGTTGGCGGCACTCGCACAGGGGGCGGCGGCACTCGCACACGAGGTTGGAGGCACTCGCACAGGGGGCGGCTGAACTTGCGCAGGGGGCTGCTGCACTCACACAGGGGGCTGGCGGCACTCGCACATGAGGTTGGCGGCACTCGCACAGGGGGCGGCGGCACTCGCACACGAGGTTGGCAGCACTCGCACAGGGGGCTGCTGAACTTGCGCAGGGGGCTGCTGCACTCACACAGGGGGTGGCTGATCTTCACCTGGAACCTGAGGCCTAAATGTAAGCAGTTTGAACTATTTGTGATTGTTGTCACTTGTGAACCATATTAGGATGTGCCAACAAGGGCCCCAAACCCCACATCACTCCCTGATCAGAAGGGAGTAAGGCCTAACCCCCACAAAATGACCCTAAGAGACTGTGATTTAACCCTTCTATGCTGACACAAAGCTGGTTTGTTTTCTACTCGTTTTTGGCTGCATAAAAGCCGTGCTCAGAAGTACCTTGTGTCGTGTCCTTTACTGCAACAGTGGCATTTGTTGTTTACATTTCTTATTGGACATTGAATACAGTACAATGTTACATATGTACATTAGTATAGCAAAAGGGTTACTATTCTGGGGCTAATAAAGTGTTCCTTTTAAATAAAAAATATTAAAACAAACCTTATCTACAGTACAAATTATTAGTGGGCCAGATCAGAGAATGTTGAGTATAATAGTTATTTTCTTATCCTACTCTGGATACATTTTGTCCCATGTTTACTAAGAGGTTCTAATCAAGAAGTCACCTTTCAGTGCTGGAAGATCGCTTATGGCCTACTCAAATGAATGGGGAAAAAGTTGTCTTCTGACGCTTGAAGGTGTCTATGAAAATAGCCCCACTTAGTATATTTGGCCTTTAATGCTTGACCATTATGATGATGACAGTACTCTTTGGGGATAATATAAACTTGCCAAATTCTCAATCGCCCCTTTTCCTTGTGGTCATACCACCCCTTTTCCTTGTGGCCATACCACCCCTTTTCTGTGTAGCGATAGCACACCACATATCGTCCCATGTTTCACTCCTACGCAGAAAACATCAAAACATCAACTCCTTCTGGTGTCAACCCCTCCAACCTCATACCCATCCCCTGCCACCCTCCTCTCTCCCTTTCTCCTGTGCCTTTTTGATGCACGATCCCTTTCTAACAAGTGCCCCTCTGTGCATGACTTCTTTCTCTCTCACTCCCTGCTTCTCTTTGCTATAACTGAGACCTGTTCACTCAGTCTGACTCTGCTCTGGAAGCTGCCCTCTCATATGGTGGTATTTCTTTCTCCCACACTCCGTGCCCTGATGGCAGGGTGGAAGCATGGGGCTACTCCTCTCCTCTCTCTGCCGTTACCGTACCCTTGCTATTCCTCCCTCTCTTGCTTTTCCCTCCTTTGAGGCTCACACTGTCCAGATCTTCTCTCCTCTTCCTGTCCATGTGGTGGTAATCTATCGCCCACCTACCTCTACCCATCCCACTTCTGCCTTTCTCTCACTTTGAATCCTGGCTCTTTCTTTCTCTCCTCAGATTCCCATGTTCTTCTTCTCCTTGGGGACTTTAACTGCCATATTGATGACCCCTCTCTCCCTTGGGCCTCACGCTTTCTCTCTCTAACCTCTTCTTTTGGCCTTCAACAGTGGACTGCAGCCAGCACGCACAAGGATGGCCACTACCTAGACCCTTTTTTCACAAAAAAACTTCTCTCTCTGATTTCTCCATTTTCCCTTTTCCTCTCTCTAACCATCACCTCATCTAATTTTCTCTCTCTCGTTTCTCCCTTTCTCCATCTCTATCTACCCCTCGTTTCTGCAGAAACCTGCGCTCTATTAACCTACCAGCTTTTGATTCCACTTTACACTCCTCCCTCTCCTCTCTCAGTTCTGCTCCAGACCCTGACAACCTGGTCAGGAACTTCAACTCTGCCTTATCCTCCTCTCTTGATCTACATGCCCCGCTTTCTCTCTGCCGTCTTCGCCCTTCTGACCCCAGACCCTGGCTACATTACCACATGCGCATGCTGCGCTCCTCCACTCATTCCTCTGAACCCCTCTGGAGGAAATCTCACACTTGCGCAGACTTCCTTCACTACAAATTTATGCTATCCTGTTTCAACTCTGCCCTCTCTCAGGCTAAACAAACCTACTTTTCTTCACTAATCGACACACACAAATCTAACCCACGCAGACTCTTCTCTGTCTTTGACTGTCTACTCTAACCACCCCCAGCTGCCTCTTCTTCCTCCATTTCACCTCAGGACTTTGCTTACTATTTCAAGGAAAAGGTGGAATTTATTCGTCAGAACATCCCCTCTGTTTCCTCCTCCCTTCCTACACTGCTTCTTAACTCTCCTCCTGCCTCCTGCCTTCCTTGACTCTTTTACCGCTGTCACAGAGGAGGATGTGTCACTCTTCTCCCTCTACCACGTGCCGTCTTGATCCCATTCCCTTCCATCTCCTAAAACATCTTGTTCCTACTATAACCCCTACGCTCACACACATTTAACACCTCCCACTACTCTGGTACCTTTTCCTCCTCCTTCAAACATGCAACCGTTATACCATTACTCAAAAACAGCAACTGGGCAACATCCACACTAACTTTGCTGGAACCATTGAAAAACGGGCATTTTTGCCTCTGCTCCAGTGAAGATGAGGTCTGTAGAATTTTTTGGGTGAATTTGGATCCGTAGTGAATTTGCAGTTCATTTGGTCTGCTAATTTCAGCGGATCAATCTCAAAAAGGGCGATACGCGTTTATTATTATTAATAATACACTCCGCGGATTCCCCAATCAATCCCCAAATACAATCTGCAGATTCAACAATCTGTTGGCGGATTGTTAAGAATCCGCCAACGGTTTGCTGAATCCGAGGATTGGATTCTATAAATCCATCCACGGGTTGTATCCGACGGCGGTTTTTTATTAATCCGAGCAGAATAAAATCGACTAAATCCATTTGTGGATTTCACAACGCGAAACAGATTTTGGGTTGAAAATGCGAGAAAATCCGGTAAGCAGATTTGGGCGGATTCGCTCGTCTCTATTCACTAACACATTATTTTGTACAAATTAACCGCTACCAGCCTTGGTCAAAGAAACATTTGCTAATTATTTAGTTTCACTATTTTTATCTCTCGTGATACCACAGCTCCTTAGATACATTGTGTACAATTGTTTTCCTCTGAGATGGAGAAATTATGTCTGTGCCAGGACTCGCTCATCACTAGCAGCTCACAGAAAGCGGCAACTGCAACAGCATCTTGTTTATTTATTTAGGGAAAAGGGAGCAATACTGTAGCATAAAGCAGCAGTACCTATTTTTTTTAATAGGTTTGAAACAGGGGGTCTCCGGAGATGAATCGCATTCATTTCAGCTCCGGAGATCTCCTGCTTCCGGAGATACTTAACTCCGTAGGTGATGCCAGTAGCAGCTCTGCAGGTTAAAATGTCCTGGTTACATGGGCCAATAGGAAGCAAGGGATGACATTATGCCTTCCTATTGTGATGTGGAAGCTTTAAATCTGCCATTTTGATAGCCCCAAATAGCCCAGCTAGAGATGCTACCAGCACCCCCTATGCAGGTAAGTATGTTGGGGTTCCCGGAGCTGAAATTAACCCAGTTCAGCTCCGGATACCCTCTGCTTCAAACATATACCTCAAAAAAAAAAGGAATCAGGATTGCTGCTATAAATCCCAGGAGCCATGGCACTTCTAGAGCTGACTGGAGCATGTTTGTTGAGTGTTACTCATTTGAAACCCATGTCCTTGTTTGTGTTGTTATGATTCTGGTTTCTGCCCCTGCCCTGGTCTCCTTAGAACACTCCAACATTAGTATTATGTGTGCATTCCCCAGATGTTACCAATATTATTATTTCCTGCAATCATGGACTGGTGCACCGTCCTGTCTTGATAATATTAACAAGAAAAAAAAATCTGAGCAGTGAAAATCACTGCTATCAATGAATCAAATACGCTAAAATGTTATCAACAAAGGATGATCTCTCTAGGGCATATTACTGTACACGGTGATTATGCAAAGCTTATCCCCATTATTATGTAATAACATTCCAGACACTTTACATGAAATGCTAAACACTACAGTATGTGGTGGAAGGGAATATCATTATCCAATTTCTGTATTTCTTACCCTGCAACAGTATTTTTTTCTGAGTGAAGAATGCACAGTAAGATTGAAATGTACTGTACATATGACTCTACTTTACATTGCAATGTACAGGATGGGAAAATATCAAATATATATATGTGATCCATGTAACAAAATACACCAATTATCATCTATCATAAAAGCCTTTGGTTGGTTACCATGGAAATAAAATCACTGTGGTCCATTTGACCAGCTCTCAATATTCTAAGCTATTAAGCACCAGTGCTTTCTGCTTTAGGCTGCGGCCACGCTGCTGCGACACGTGCTTGGCGCGCTCACTTTATTATTAGAATACTTAGTTTTTCGGTATATTAAATGTTGAGATTAGCTCCCTGTATGACATAAAAATTCTTCTCCTCACTTATAATATCTCCTAGGTTTCTTATTCCTTTATTTTCCCAGCTGCTAAAGTGGCTATCTCCCTTTTCCGGGGGGGGGGGGGGGACGACTTTCCCTGTATATGTAGGAATCTGGAAATTGTGTAAGACAATTTAAACTTTTTCCTAATTTTTCGCCACATAACTATTGTATCCCTGATTCATACGTTGGATTTTATCTCTTGGGGCATTTTATTCCAGTTTGTGTGTGGTAGTTCTGCCAGTGTGAATTTACCTGCAAAGTGTTTTTCTAATTCTGGGGAGGAGTAATAGTTTTTTTTCTTGTATCCAATCCCCCACGTCTTAGCATGCAGGCTAGGTTATAGTCCCCTATATTTGGTATGTTAATTCCTCCTCTTTCTTTGGCCATCAATAGTTTTATTAGTGATATTCTTGTTTGTTTCCCTTGCCAAAGGAATTTGCTCATCCCCTTATTTAGTTCATTAACATCACTATGTTTGATTAGCAGTGGATGTGCTTGGAGGGGATTAAAATTTTTCCGAAGTATATAATACGTGATCCCAATGTATGTTACCAAATGCTTTCTCGGCATTGATGGCATCAGGGCTGAGTGTTTTATTTTATTTATTTGTGCCCAGGGGGAAAGGGGGGGAAAGGGAGCGGAGAAGGGGGAGAGAGAGGGGAGGGAGGGGGGTGGAAAGGTAGAAGGTAGGGGGATATCAAGAATTCCAACATACAATGGCTGCATTGCTGCAGCATGTACGTTCTCCCCACATTCCACCCCCTCCCCTGGTGTCCCCACCAGCGCCGCTGACTGCAGTCTCTCTCTCACCGATCCATCCCGATCCACCCCCCCCGATCCCCCTGGACCCCTGGCCCCTCCCAACCCACCGTAGGCCCCCTGCACTCCCCCCCTGGTTCAGGGGGAGAGAAGACAGGCCAGAGGGCCAGAACGGAGGCCCCATCACCTTCACCCGGCGTGACCCCTCTCAGCCCAGTCCCCTGCACCATGGTCCCGCACTGCTTGTATCAGAGCATCCTGAGTCCCCTCTGTGCTGGAGGAACAATTACCCTGGCTGCTAGAGGAATCAGTCTCCCCCAGCCTTGCAAATTTCTGCCCTGACACTCACAATATCTTCACTCAACATGGCAAATCTATTGGGATGGGTCAGCTCAAAACTGGCTTGCCTCTCCCTATTGTCCCTGCTTCACCTTCTAACTGTTACCCAGCTACCTACCTGCTCCTCACTAACAGCGCCACCATATGCACCACTAGACAAAGCAAGTGCCTGCTCAGTGAGCTTTAAACTCCTTTAAAAATTGCCAATATCCCTCAATATTGCAAGTTTCCTCTTCAGATCGGCAATCTCAGACTCTAAAGAGACCACCCGCTCACACCTCTCACAGCGGTATGCTCCTTGGAACAGCTGCTCCAAGTGCACATACATTTGGCAAGAGGTGCATTGAGTGGCATTTTCAATCCTGCTCATTGTAGCAACTATGAAGTTTACAAGAACTAACAATAAACTGTACATCAATACCGTGTTTAATCCCTTTCTTATTTAAACTGCTTCTAGTTTTCACTGCACACTTAATACAACCAGCACTTGGAATCAACCAGCCACGCAGATCAGGACACGAAGGCTCAGGATTTGTGAGCAACCTCTATTTAAATAGGGACAACTCGCGGAATTCTATACAGACCTATACAATCTCCATTCCACCAGTCAGAAACACGATAGCGCCAAGGCGGCCTCGGAGTACCTATCCCAATGTAACCTCCCATCCCTATCACTGGAGGAGCTTGAGTTCCTGAACCAGGATATATCCCAAGAGGAGCTTTCTAAGGCCATCTCCTCACTTAAAATAGCTAAGACACCCGGGCCAGACGGGTTCTCCAACGCTTATTATAAGAAATTTGCAGCATCCCTCTCCCCTTATCTCCTGGAAATGTTCAATTCCTTCCTCCAAGGAGAACCGATCCCAAGCACTATATCAGCAGCCAACCTGGCCATCATCCATAAGGAGGGTAGGGACCCGCTTCAATGCGGTAGTTACCGCCCGATATCCCTACTCAATACTGACCTCAAGCTTTTCAGTAAGATCCTGGCAAACAGACTGAACCCTATTCTCCCCAGACTAATTCATATAGACCAGGTGGGCTTTGTGTCAGGAAGACAGGCCTCTGACAATACCCGCAAAATTATTAATATTATAGACCACGTGCACCTCAAACAGTCCCGGGCCCTGATTCTAAGTCTTGATGCCGAAAAGGCTTTTGACCGAATCAAATGGTCCGTTCTAGACCAAACTATGCTCCGGTTTGGTTTCTCAGACCCATTCCTCGAAGGGGTGCGAGCCCTCTATACCAACCCCACCGCTCTCTTAAAACTCCCAGGTGGGCTCTCCAACCCAATAACGATCAAAAATGGTACCAGGCAAGGTTGCCCCCTATCCCCCCTACTATTTGCCCTGTCTATAGAGCAACTAGCTGCTAGGATCAGAGCTGAACCCAGCATAAAGGGCATTCCAATCGCAGACAGGGAATACAAAATATCCCTGTTTGCGGATGATGTTATTCTAACCTTGACTGAACCGCACACTTCCCTCCCCAACCTTGAGAAACTGTTGGACCAATTTAGTCGATTGTCTGATTACAAAATAAACACGGACAAATCTGAGGCGCTCAACATCTCCCTCCCAGACCCTACATGGAAACTCTTACAAAATAATTTTAAATACAAGTGTAATAACTCCCACATCAAATATCTAGGGATAAAAATAGCGAGCTCGTACAGCTCACTGTATCAAGCCAACTACCCCCCTCCTCCTGCCAGATCAAGAGAAACCTGGAGACCTGGCATGCCCATCAGATCTCTTGGTTTGGAAGAATTGTGTCCACCAAAATGAATGTCCTCCCCCGATTTCTTTACTACTTTCAGACCCTCCCTGTCCCTGTCCCGCTAGCAGAATTGCGAAATATCCAATCCCACATTCTCCGCTTTATATGGCGGCAACGAAGACCTAAGGTTCCGAGATCGGTGCTTTTGGCGTCAAAGACGAGAGGGGGCCTGGGGGCCCCGGATGTAGTCAGATATTACCAGGCGGCCCAGCTGAGGCAGGCGGTGGTATGGAACAATCCCCCGACCTCTAATTGCTGGTTAGAAATAGAGATGCATCACGCGTCCCCCACCCCCCTCTCGGCCCTACTATGGTCTCAGACCCACAAAAGCAGGAGGCCCCAGAGATTCGACCTCGGGCAATGAGATGCATGTGGTCGACATGGATTAAAGCCAAAGGGAAACATGGCCTAGCTTCATCCCCCTCACAACTCACCCCCATTTTCGGGAACCCGGACTTCCCACCCGGCTGCTCCCGCACCCAATTCGGCCAATTTCAGGGCCTAAATATCAGAGTGATTGCGGATCTGCTGGAAAGCGATGTGGTCTTGCCCTTTCAGGAATTTAGGAATAAGTTATCGTCCCCCGACCTCCCCATATTTCAATACCTGCAGATTAGGCACTTCCTGAGAGCCCAATCCCCTAGCCTAAAATTCCCAGCGCGTTCCAGATTCGAGACCCTATGTCTCAAAGGGGAATATCAGAAGGGCTTAATCTCTGAGGTATACAAAATATTGGAGGTAGCCCAATCGCCCCCCACTCACTCCTATATGCAAAAGTGGAGCGAAGACCTGAACACCCCCATAGACCTGGAAGACTGGGAGGATGTCTGGGAGGCTGCTACCAAAACATCAATTTGTTCCGTCACAATGGAAAATATCTACAAAATCCTATTCCAATGGTACCTGACCCCGAGTAGACTGCGCCAGATCTACCCAGGCACCTCCGACGTGTGCTGGAGGGGATGTGGTCAAAGGGGTGACATGCCCCACATTTGGTGGACATGCCCGGAGATCCAGAGGTTCTGGATCCGGATCCAGAGCCTCCTGATTGAGACTTTGGACTTAGAGGTCCCCTTGGACCCCCTGACCTACGTGCTGGGGAAACCAATTGAAGACCTTCCTGCCCCTATAGCCAGACTTACATCAGCGATCCTTACGGCCGCCAGATGTTGCATCGCTGCGGCCTGGAAACAAGCTAAGGCCCCTTCCAGGAGAACAGTAATTACACGGATAGACGGGGTCATGAACATGGAGAGACTGACAGCCATGCTGAAGCAAAGAATGCCTCAATTGTATAGAACCTGGGAGCCTTGGCCGGGGTCAGGGGCCCAGACACTGGTGCAAGCCCTACTTCAACACTAGAACCCCTGCCACCGAGGGCCGATGCGCCCCTCCCCGCCACAATCCCCCCTCCCCCCCGCTTTTTCCCCATGTCGTTCCCAACTATCCACCCGCCCCTCGTCATCCCCTCTCTGTTCACCACTGTAAAAGGAAAAAAGGTTTATTGTGTGTCTCCAAATACCTCCCTGTTATGTGCCCGTATTTTGTTTTTTAACAAACTGTTCTGCCATGTTGTGATTGTTATACCTGTCAGTGCATCAAAAGACACCAATAAAGGAAAAATATATATTTTTTAAAAATAGGGACAACCACCAGGTGTGCTAGGTTAGGCTATGGCTCCAATGCATTGGCTGCATGCACGCTTGCGAGGCTGGCGACGCGTGCAGCCGAGTTCCCCGGTCTGCAGTGAGCTGCAGGGGAAAAGAGAGGGGGGCACGGCCATAACGTCTCCTGGCAGGTTTGCCCTCATTGGCTGAACCGCGGGGGGCATGGCTTAGCGCTCTGTCGCTAGTTCCAATCTAAATTTTTGTGTTTGCCTCAAAAACTCGCCTTGCAGCGGGCCCGGCCCCATTGGGGGGTGGCTCTTGTCCCCGCAGTGCCTGCCAAAGCGAGCGCTGCAGCAACCAGCAGGGACCAAGTCTTAGCAATCAGCCAACCACACCCACTGCTGGCTCAGGCAGGAGAATTTTTTTTCTCCTACAGGCTTTTAATTACCACACACTCTGAAAATAAATTAACCCACTGCACACTCCCCAAATTCAGCCACCCCTGCTAGTATACACCAATATTCACAGCACTTCCCTTTCCTTCTAGTTCTAACTGTACACTTAATACAACCAGCATTTGAAATCAGCCAGTCACGCAGATCAGGACATGCAAGCCTGGCATATTTTCCTCGATCTTCCTGGGGGGGGCTGGGGGGGGGCAATCAGCGGCGCCGTCTCTTTGCCCTTGGTTTCTTTGTGATTTTGCTGCTTCAATAGCTATTCCCACATACTCTTCTGCCTTTTCATAGGAGGTGAAGAACTTGATGCCAGATTTGGTGAAGATCTTCAGGGTAGCAGGGTATGTTAGGGCAAATTTTCATTTTTGGTCATGAAGTGCTGTGCATACAGTATTTGTCCGAATTCTCTCCTTTTGTGGGATATTATGACTGAGAATATTAATATTTTCTTGCCTTCATACTGTAGCTGGTTGGATTCTTTGAAAGCCCTGATAATATTGTTTTTATAATTGAAATCCAGGAAGCGGACTACAATGGGTCTTGGCTTAGGATTCTGGTGTTCTTTGAGTTGCCCTATTCTGTGGGATCTCTCAACTTTGATTAGTTCACCTTTTTTTATAATGCCCAGTTTTTCCGGCAGCCATTTTTGGCAAAAAGTTTAGCAG
The DNA here is from genome assembly GCF_040206685.1 of Ascaphus truei. Lineage (NCBI taxonomy): Eukaryota > Metazoa > Chordata > Amphibia > Anura > Ascaphidae > Ascaphus > Ascaphus truei. The sequence goes on from NC_134498.1 coordinate 15,443,359, forward strand.
TTCGTTTTGTTTAAGGGACTCTGGGACCCCTATAATTTGATTGTTTTTTCTCCGGGAGCGGTTCTCTAGGTCATACATTTTCTCTTCTAAAGCTTTTTTTTTTTGTAAGTCTGATATTTTTTCCTGCATTGAGCACAGAGCATCTTTCACCGCATTTACTCCGATTTCTGTCTCTTCAACTCTGGATGCATGTGAGGGGAGATCCCCCCTGAGCTCATTAATAGCTTGTTGTATTTTCTCCGAGTTTAGGTTTAGCTTGGGCATTAATTCTTTAGCCACTGCCTTTGCTATTATGTTGTGTGCATGGAGGGTTGTTAGCTTCAGAGTTTTCTTCCCTCAGATTTCTTCCCTCTCTCTCATGGCCGTCAGCCATTTTGTGAGGATCCGTTCTCTTGTCTGTTTTCTCCATCTCTGATTTTTTGGAGGCATAGCTCTGTTTTTGAAAAGCTATTTCTCTATAAACTGGAGGTTGGAAGTATCCTCTCCTAGGTGGGTTGTCTTTTTAGCTAATTTTTTCAGGTTTTTTGCTGATATTTCAAATTTCCCTTGGGCGTCAGCAGGAGCTTCACTTGAGTGTGTCTTACTCCTTTGGCGCCATACCTGAAGTCTTGTTCTGCTCATGTAATAAAGGTTTATGTGCCTACAGTCAACATGTGCCAAATTTAAAGGTAATTTACATTACCACTGTACTCCTCATCCTCCATACGAAATAGGTATTATATTATATAGGGTGCACTTGCAATTGTAAATGCAGGAGTAACAAAACAGTATGTACTGTATAAATTGCAAAAATGTTTCACATTGGCATTGTATATTTTTATTACCTTGTAAAGTGAGTTTAAGTACAAAAAAGCACATTTAGCTGCATATGCTTAAGCAACTGTATTTAAAATGGTATACACTGTATTAGGAAAGCAGGAACACTTTCACAGCATCCCACTTCTTATTGTGTCTCGTACACTGGTAGCCTTGATAATACAGTAGATGCACAGTGGTAAAAAGCAAGTCAAACAGTGGGTAGTGTCGCATGCAAATGTAGCAACTCTTACTATCCAGTACAATGAGCGAGATTCCACCCGCGAGAACACTTTCTTGACTGCGGTCCGACCGCGGGCAGCCAACAGACTTATTTGTGGGGTTTATTCATTTCCTTGCCATTCGGTATTGTGTCTGGCAGATGACCATGCCCTCAGCATGCCCTCAGCAATAGAACTTAACAGGTGTTTCTATACTGTAATTTACCTCAGTGGTGCTCCTCCAGTCCTCAAGACCCCCCAACAGGTCAGGTTTTCAGGATATCCCTGCTTCAGCACAGATGGCTCAATCAGTCGAAGACTGAGCCACTGATTGAGACACCTTTGCTGAAGCAAGTTGGGGTCTTGAGGACTGGAGTTGAGCATCACTGCTTTAACCGATTAAGGGGTGGGCTACATCACATAGAACAGTACAAAACATGCATTACTGTACCAATAGCCTTGGAATACTGTGCATTGAATTTAAGTTAAAGACACTAGCGCCGCCTATCATTACAGGAAAGTACTACGGCCGGCGGAAAACCCCATTTGGCAGCCACGGGTCACCCGTGGGGACGGGGACGTGACCTGCAAATAAATACCGGGGAAATGCACTTGGTTTCGCGCGATCACGGAATCTGTATTGTATGAGGCAACAAAAGGTTTGTTTCAAACGACATATTCATTAACTTAACTTATTCATTGTCAACTTATAAATCCCATAAAAATCTACCTTTGCATCCTTACAGGAAATCGTCCCTAAAATACAGTATTTTAAACATTTGTTTCCTCTTGAAAAATACATTCTTGTATTTTCTGTGGGTCTGTATTTTCCTATTTTTTCCTGTTATACAGTATACTATATTCTTCTTTTCTTCTGGCAGCACTATCAGTGATTAGGTAAAGATTGAAAATACACTCAAAACTTTTAGACATTAAAACAATTATTTTAAAATACTTGCCTTTTTTAAACACACAAAAACATGCCCCTGCCATGAGCTCTGCCATCAGTTCTGCCATTAGCGCAGCTTAGTCCTAGGAGATTGGATTGCCACTTTAATTAGCTGTTATTCCAGTGCAATTTGCGAGTGGCATTACCATCATTTTGTATGCAATTTGTGCGGTGAATGTACAGTACACAAATAAAACACAGCCAAGATTAAAGGAGTTCTGACATTCCTACTTCACTGAGTTATTACAATAAAAATACAAGGTTGTATTGTATATAGTGATTTGCACAGGGTTTTATTTGAGCAGTTTAAGCAACACATTGAACTCAATTCCCTATGAAGAAAGTAAATCAACCGTACACCAAATAAGTGTGAATAAAAAGCAATAGGAAATAGGTATCAATATACATTATCTTAGAAGCTGGGATAGTTTAAAAAAAATGTTTTTCTGTCCATGTACATGTTCAGATAGACGAGATTATTTTCTCTGACATTCGTGCTCTTGAAACCTCTTCAGACCTGTACTAGTTTTATATTCCAATTCCCATCCCTGCATTCGCATTCAGGGTTTACAATCCACTATTATTTCAGGCAGTATTTAATTTGAGCCACCCACAAAATACATAGGCCCAGCAATTTAGGAAAAACAATATTGTACACAATATAAATATAAATATAAAAATATGTATGTATATATAAATATATATCATACACATTTTAAGTTATGTTGGGTGAAATGTGTATGGTGAATCCCAGAGCCTTGAAAATTGCAAAGCCAGCAGTACAACAAACCTCACACTGATGAGACACAATAAGGTTGAAACATGTCTGTGAATGGTTTCTCTTGATTTTCGTCTGATTCCCATACTGTGCTTAAAAGCTGTGTTAACAGCGAGCATTGGCTTATAAGGTTCCATGTAAAAATGGATTTCAGGCAAAAGGTGAAACGGTGTGCTCATTTGCATGTAATTTCTCAGAATCCCTTGCTGCAGTCTGCAGTGGAAGCACTGTATGCTAGGTCAGGGGTGCGCAAAAATGTCCCTGTGCGCTCACCTGCCTTTTCTCCTTGGTGCCCCCCTGCTCCCCCCGATTGACACCGGCAACAAATGATGCGCGGGTGTCATGTGACGTCACATTGTGACGTCACATTGCCACGTCATTGCGCCAGGTTAGGTAAGTGTGTTATAGATTCCTCGCGCGCCCCCCCGGTATTTAATTTAAATGCCTGGGAGGAAAGCGCGGTACCTCTAAACTGCCACGCCCCCCCGAAAATCGAGCGCTCCCCTATGGCGGCGCACCCCACAGTTTGCAGGGTTGCACACCTGTCTAAGACATGTGAATGTGCTCACAAGGGATCTTTTTATTTGATGTGTGTCTATATATATATACATGTAACAGAGATCGAAATTTTATGAGTCATTACTGACACAAGTGAACTCTCTTCCCATGAGCGCTATAGGCCATGTCTGTACATACTGTGCTATATGTATGCACACACAGCTGTCTCTCACACATACTAATACTCCCTGTTTTTCCATCCCTATACACCTATAGGGACCACATAGTATCCACACACACTTTTAGTTGTGCTACAATCTCTCACATTTCCACACCTACCATTTATATCCACTCCCACTCCACACACACCTTTTGTAAAGCACGTTATATACTGTGGGCTCTCCATTCATTTATATTCACACAGATACACACAAACACTCTTACATCACTTGCTTTCAGGAACCTTTTGATACCTCTAGCCATAAAACACATCCACACCGGGGGAAGGACAAGCACAGACAACATTCCAAGAGACACTGTTTTAAGTATACCTTTTGCTTGCTTCATTCATTGTAACATCGCCGGAAGAAGAGATCAGTGTATCTCGAAAGCTCGCACAAATAAAAGCATTTCATTAGCCACAGAACGGTATCATCTATTTATTTTTTGATTATATATATATAATCCAATGCACAGCCGGCACACCATTTGCAAGTAAATAAGTTTTGGTGCTTATCCCATAAAGCAATAACAGAGCATACGATTCCGGTTGCAACACGACATCAAGGGACAGCACACAGGTAAGTAAATCATAAATTTTCTATATTTGATAGAAGACACAAAAACCATATATATATATATATATATATATATATATATATATATATATATATACACACACACACACACACACACACACACACACACACACACACACACACACACACACACACACACACACACACACACACACGTGTAGCAAGACTTAAGGTCTCTGGAGCGACGACTGGAAAAGCTTAAATCTGTGGCTCTGGAGATAGTCCTGCTCTGTCTCACTGCGAGCGGGCCAGGCTTATGGATTGGACCTCTCACAGTGATAATCCTCTGGCAGTAAATCTTACTACAGTACAGTATATCTGTGTGTGTATATACATATATATATATATATATATAAATATACACACACAGCAAGTCTTACTGTCAGAGGACAGTGTGAGGGGTGAAATCCAGAAGCATGGACCGCACGCAGTGAGACAGAGGAGAGCAGTTGCAAACTTTTGCAGGTGTGGCATTATGTACAAAGGTTAATCATGTCTTTAAAAGCAGATATGCTTTATATATATATATATATATATATATATATATATATATATATATATATATATATATAAAATGAAGAAACCCACTTTTTTTATCGTTGACATTTATTATTGCATTTTCCATAACAAAACATTTTACATTTTAACAAGACCACACAATACCAGTTAACAGTGATTACAATATTCCTTTACATTTAACAGTGCACTAAACCAGTAAATAATATATTCAAATTACATATACTTTAGACAATGACAAACAAAAAAATGAAATTAAATGTTAAATCGATGAGTCAGTCCTATCTGCAATGCATCATTTCCCTCTGTACGTTTCCCCCCCCCGTTACCCACAGTTCCATTTGTTGTTTCTGTGCTATAGGTCCTTATCTTATCTAAGGATAACAGACATTAGATATTTTATTATTTTTCCCCCTCATCACCTTCTGTGCCTCTCACGTATCAGACATCTTAGTCCATACCGCGACATCAGGTCACGTGCCCGCATCACAACCTCATTGTCCCTGTCTGGTAAAATATCAATAAAGGGATCACATTTTTTAAATAGTCTTTCCGTTTTTATCTCTTTATTGGCTTCGGCTTCTATTTTATCTAACATGAATATTGTGTTAAATATTTCTTTAGCATCTCCATGTTAGGGGGTATATCCTTTATCCATTGTAACATTATGGGTTTTCTGGCTGTCAATAATGTAATTTCGATGAATTTAGGTATTCTCACCCGTTATTCATGAGTTCCCATTACTCCAAGTTGCCAAATATCAAAGAAACTGGTTCTTTAACCGCAGTTATTTTAGCATTCTGCTATATATCATCCAGCACTTGGTTCCAAAAATGTGCAATCTTGGGCCAGTCCTAAAAGCTGTGTTTTAGGCACTGGCTACTGGCCACGGCGATGCCTCGTTGCGTCAAAACAAGTTTACTTAAGCACGACGGCTTGGTCGCGATCGCTGGAAGTCAATGAAAATTGATTTTTCAGCGACCGCCGCGTGACGTCAGCGGGCATGTGAGCAGTTCAGCAAATGCCCCCACCATGCCCCTCGGTCGCCGTCTCTTGCCTCCTACACTATAGGCAAAAAATGCTGCTGCGACGAATGACGTCTTCAGAGAAGAAGTGGCTTTGTAATAGCTACGAAACGCGTTAGATTTTCTACTGCACTGTTCTTGCTCCAATTACCCTTCTTTCTGCTGTGCGTCGCATATTCAATGCCGACCTGGTGACATCATTTCCTGCGACGTATGCCGTTGGGATCCTGTGTCGGAGAGCTTGGTATACAGTGACTGTTCCTCCGCTGCGGACTTGCTGCTTGTGAATTATGCACCACTGACTCACGCTGGTAGTGAGGTCTTCTGGAGTATATTTACATTCTGTCCTGGACATTTTGAACTGGACTCTGGGAAACTCTTCACCTTCTGCACCGTTTATCTGTGCTATATCTACCATCACCCCGAGGAGGATATTGTGTGCCCCCTTTTGAGGAGCTACCTACCTGGGATTAAGTGTCATCTTCGGAAGACCGCCGATGTGTGACGTGTGAAGCGTACCCCATGACCAGTCCTGTTGCAGCGTTGGTAATACATGTATTGTTACATGACATGCTTGAAAGATCTTTTCTGATGTACGCAGATAACTTACCTTTTAATTTTTCCATTTTTTTACTAAAGATATTACAGTACGAGCGTTGTGCGCTGTTTTTTGTATTTATGCACTATTAGCCATATCTGGATAATAGTAATTGTGACCATTATTGTACTGTATGTGTTAGGGGGCGGGTGTATTTATTGGCCACACGATTGGTACCGCAGGCAGCGGGGACCCACGGACTCCCGAGGGGGAACTCCCGAGGGCTCTAGACTCCTGCTAGGATCACCCGAGGGCCCCGGACTTCCGCTGGGATCACCCGGAGACACACGCCGGCCTGTTGTATTAATTGTGTGGTGAAAAAAAAATGTAAACAATGATTTTTTTCATGGTTCCATTCCTTTGCGCCAGCCTTTAGCTGGAGCAAAAATCTGGCGTGCCTTTAGAGTACGATTCACTTATCACTGCTTAGTGAATCGCGCTGACTGGCAAAAACGGCGCGTTTGCCATTTTTTGCCTGATCGGACATATTTTTTTTTTCATTGGCTGATAAAATGCCCTTTAAGGCAGATACAGCATTGTTATCACTGCTTAGTGAATTGCGCAGCAGGCAATATCGGTCTTAAAAGCCATTTATCGTACTTAAAACTCTGCTTAGTGAATCGCCCCCTACTTAACACCCCTAGCTTGGCCTTGAACTTCGGCCTTCCCCAATAACATTTAACAAGCCAATTCTTCTAGTCATTTTTGAGCCTGAGGAAGCCGTCCTGAACGGCGAAACGCGTTGCTCTAATTCACCACATCATTTTGGACATTGGAAGCCTCCGTAGCAAGTGGAAGCACAGCCGCGTCAGAAGTTCCCAGCACTTCTGAATCCGGACACGGAAGACAGCGTAGTTGGAAGGCGACCTGCAGCCACGCTGATAGGAGTGTCACGGGGTGCCTTAAACTTCATTTTGTGAGTTTTTTTCCTGTTTATTTGCTGAATAAAACTTTAATTTTTACTGAGGACTGTCACTGACGCCCTGCTATTATTTTACCTCGCGCATCCTCGTTTCCTGAATCGGGGAGAGGGGGAGAATTGGAAGGAGTGAGGGAAGGGGAACCGCCAGCCAATATACTGCCCGCCAACAGCTGAATACACGTTGCCACGGGAGACACCACGGACGGGTCTATCAGAGGCAACCCCATATTATTCTCTCCCAGGATTGAGCTTACACATGGCCGTGTAAGTTATATATGAGTATTATTCTAAAGACCCCCCCCCCCCCTCTATTTCCACCTGTATATTATCAGTCTTTTGGGCTAAGAAGCAGCTACCAGAAGCAAGATACCTTTACACATATGTGCTCACACAGGGCCGTGTGAGTATTTGATTATCAACTACTGTCATTTCATCACCACACCTTTATTAAACAGCTAGATATGCTATGAAGTCATCTTAGTACCGTTAATACAGGTCAATCTCCTCTAATCCCTTGCTCCCCCTTTTTTTCTCTTTTTTTTTTTCTCTTAATTCTTCTAGTCCCCTCTACTCCACAAACTTTTCCCCTCATTCAATCTTTTATCTCAGTATACCCCAAGAAGTATTTTCAGCAAAATGCTAGAACCTCCCAAGATAAAAACCTTTTTAACTTGGGAGGTTCTGGCATTTTGCTGAATGGACAGGTCTCACTGTGGTTGCTTCCCCTCATACAGAGGTACTGTAAAAGGAAGGGTTCACAGTTTAGTGTTAGGACCTGCATTAATTTGGATATACCTTGACGTTGGTATGCTGGCTTATGACGCTTGGCCAAAGGGTTTAACTAAATAGCCAAGTAAATATTATTATTATTGAAGTATTTAAACTTTATATTTATAAACACATATAACCATATATGTTTTGTCAATTGGTTGAAGCATTGGGCACCCCTGTCTTTTGTTTGTACACCTTGCTGAATTCCCTCCATTTATCTGACACCTCTGCTGAATAGTCTTGGAATAGCAGGAACCTTTGTCCCTCAAATATTAGGCAGCCAGCACTTTTATATGCCCTTAGCAGATTCACTTTTCTGCAAAATCTAGGACTAATGCTTTACTGCCTTGGGCCTGTTTTCTTGCCCTGACCTGATATGACCTCTCCATCTTGACCTGGGCTCCACATGAGTAATTCCCAGTGTCTCTGGTATCCATTTGGAGAAACATTCCATTAATTGTATTGGTTTCACAGACTTGGGGATCCCAATAATGGACACATTAATTCTCCGTGAACTATTTTCCAGATCATCCATTTTTTTCCTCTAGGGACTTATTCTTTCTTTATAAGTCTGCATTTCTAGTTGCAGTGCTGCAGAGTTTTCCTCCAGGTCACTCGATCTATTTTCAGCCTCTCCTATTCTGGTGCTCTGGTAGGGGAATTCCCCTTTTTAAGATGCTCTTTGGCTCTCTACAGCATTTCAAAGCTTTTAGTCAGAGTTGGCATGATTTCCCTCCCCGCAGCTCTGGCCACCTCACCATGCTCTCTCTGCTCCCTGTGTCCCTCACTCTCCTGTGGGTCACAGACAACCTGCTGATTCTCTGCTCCATGAGGTCAGCAGCCATCTTGGATTTTCCCTTTTTTCTTCTCTGCCTTCTCAGGACATTGTTGCCTCTGCTTTGGAGGCACCATTGATATTTTTGAGAGATATTTTTCCATCCAGCTCACTTGGGACCCTTTCCTCTTCCCTTGCCTGTCTCTTTTTGTTCAGGTTAGTGCTGTTTTGGGTGATTACAGAACCCAGCTCAATTTTTTGGGGTATTCTGATTTTAAAAATGCAAAGGAGCCTCTCCTCTAGCTTTCTATACTCCTCTGGTGCCTTTTTTTGTGTGTGCAGATTATTGCTTTTTTGGCTGCGATCTGGCAGAGTCTTCACAGAGCTCAGTCTTCTGCTGCTGCTCTGTCTGGTGCCATACCAGAAGTCTGAAGCTCGCCTTTTGAAGACATGATTAACCTTTGGAAAATAACCCCACTATTGCAAAAGTTTTTAACCGCTCTTCTCTGGCTAGCCCCGATGCTGCTGACAATAGAAAACATCCCTACGCATTTCACAGTGCAATAACGTGAAGCAGTGACTCTACTGTGAAATGTGTAGGGACGTTTTTCCTATTTTAAACCTTTAAATTATACATATTCCCACCATATTCTTTTGTATGTATGAATATCGTGCTTTTATACAGTGCTTTATACGAGACAATACAGTACAGGGAGTTATAGTACAATAAGTGCAACAATAGGAAAAAAAGTCCCTGTCCCGTAGTGCTTACAATCTAAGCGGTATGTTGGGAGACTTACAGAGACAGCAGGTGTGGGAATAAGTCCAATAGGTGGCAGTCATTGGTAGGAGTGATTGTGGGTGCTGGATAGTAGCCATTAGTGTAGAATATTGGACCATTTCATTTAAGAGGTAAGTTTTAAGATTTGTTTTAAAGGTTGGCATTGCATACACTGAGGGTGAGGGGAAGTGAAGGAAAAAGGTTTAAGGTGAAAGAGAGCAGTAGAGGTGAAAGTGGGGGGAAAGAGACAGTTATGAGTAGAATGCAGGAGAGGAGCAGGGACATAGCGAGATATCAAAGCTGATATATAGGGAGGAGCAGGTGAGGAGAAAGCCTTGAAGGTAAGCAGGAAAACATTGTGGGTGATCCGAAACTTGATGGGAAGCAGAAGAAAGGTTTAAGGAGAAGATGAGCAGGGGCTGTTTTGGGAGAATGTGAAATTATTATAGTAGCACAAATGTCAAAAGAGAAAGTTGTGACATAATCCAGATGGGAGAGGATAAGGCCATGCATTAGAGTTTTAGCAGTAGCAGACCAGAGAAAGGGCAGATCTTGGCAATATTAGAGAGGAAGAAGCGACAAGTTTTAGCCATGCCATGCATGTGACCAGAAAAGGAAAGAGAGGAGTCAAATGTTACTCCTAGGCAACATGGTTTGTCGACAGAATAGATGGTAGAACCCATAATGGTAATGGAGAAAGGGGGGACAGGGAAAAATTGAAGATGTGGGTGAGTGGAGACTAAAACAGGTGTAAGAATGGATAGGGTGTGAGTTGATAGGATAGAGAGGGCATGTGGTAAAGGGAGAAGAGAAAATCATCTTAGTAACTTCCTACTCTAACAGGATTAAATGAGTCAAGAGTGGAAGGAGGTTAAGGTAGAAGCAAAGAAGAGGGGGAAGGAATCTCCTAGTGGATATCATCCACCTTGACTTTAAAGCGGTCGGCAAAGGGCTCGAGGAGAATTAAAAGCAGGATGGAAAGTGAGAGGTGGAGGGGGGGGGCGGTCAATGTAGGGACTCAATGAGAAAAGATTACATGGATTGGATTTGTGAGTGTTGATGAGTGTGGGAAAGTTGTTTAGCCTTAGAGAGAGTAGAGTGAAAACCGGAGAGGAGAAATCTATAGTGCAGAAAATCAGCCTGAGTTTGAGCTTTCCTCCAAAGGTGTCAAGAGGAGCGAGTGCAAGTGCAAAGGAAGCGTGTTTGTGAATTTAGCCATGGCCGTAGGTTAATGGGACAGGTGTGCTGGAGCTGAGAAAGGGCATATAGATCAAGAGATGAGGAAAGCATAGAGTTATAAGAGTTGACATGATTGTCAGGTTCAGAAGAAGTTAGAGAAGAGAGGTTGGGGTTCAGGGTAGATGCCAGAGCAGAGTAGTCAATGGAGCGATGGACTCGAGAGTAGCTAGAAGAACAGTTAAGAGGGGAGTGAGCGGAAATAGTGGTGGTGAATGATAGCAGGTGAGAGAACAGAAAGGGGAAATAGGTTTTAGTAAAGGCCAGGTCTAGATAGTGACCATTTACAATTTGCAGTACGTACCTTTGACTACCTAAACAAAAGATTGTACAGTAACTCTTTTATGAAGGATTTGCTAATTAAAATGCTATAAAAGGCTATTGTAACACATTCTAAGTATATTTAAATCCAAGTATTTTAGCCACAAGGAAAAGAGAGGTTTAAGTTCATGAAAAACTTCCTTTGTTTGAAAAATGAACTGTTAGATTTGCCCTTGAAAATTCACACGAGCACATAAATAAATGAAAAGGGCATAGCTGCAGTATTGTCAAAAGTACACAACTATCAGAGGCAATAAAACTGCTTGTTCACCGCTCTGGCTGCCCCCGATGCTGCTGACAATAGAAAACATCCCTAAACATTTCGCAGTGCTTTTACTGGAAGCAGTGACTCCACTGGGAAATGTGTAGAGATATTTACCTATTGAAAACACTTATATTATTATATAAATTATATATGTTCACACCTTATACCTTTACATTTTATATTACTGTACGGTATGTATCTTTTGAGCTCCATTTTATTTTTGTTGGCTATTCGTTAAACTGTGACAGTGTCGATCAAGGGACTATCGCACGGAATTTCCCATTGGCTTCTACAGGAATTTCAGTATGATAATGCCCTGATCACTATAACAGTTTAATGAATGCCCGCCTTAGTCTCTGGCTACAAGAAATCTTACAGTCTATTGACTTGAATGGGCTGCCATGTATCTTCTAGCACCAGAAGTTGTCTTACAATGCGGCAAAAGACTACTTAATAAATATATGCCTTAATGCTTTTTAGGGTCTACAGGAGGGGTGGCCAACTCCAGTCCTTAAGGGCCACCATCAGGTCAGGTTTTAAGGATATCCTTGCTTCAACACAGGTGTCTCAATCAGTGGCCCAGTCATTGACTCAGCCACTGATTGAGCCTCCCGTGCGGAAGCAGGGATATCCTTACAACTTGACCAGTTAGTGGCCCTTGAGGACTGGAGTTGGCCACTCCTTCTCTACACAGTCTATCCCTAGTATCTCTCTTGCTAAGACGGTGTGTGATTGATAAGCGGTGTAGTATTCTTCTCTCCTAGGCAAGAGTGCTCCTTTAAAGCTGCAGTTCAGGCAATATCCTGCATGTGTGTTTTTTTTAATAAATCAGTTCTGTAGTAAGAAAAAATACTTTTAGCATTTTCTGTTTTAAAAAAAACAACTTTGAAAGACCAATTTTCTTGTATTCTATTTTAACAACCATGTACTAAGGCACTGCCCCTTCATGTCCTGTCACAAGCTCTGGCACACCCCTTTGTCAGCCCTGCCCTCCCTCTTGCACATGTCAGTGCAGGAGTGCTCATGAATATTCATGAGCTTCCACTAACTGACAGAAGCAAATAAAAACATATGCCAGCTCTAATTATGTCACCAAATTTCGCCTATCAATACATGGAGAACGAATTGACCTGCAGCTATACAGTTCTTTAGGTAATTAGAGATTGCCCACATGAAACTATTGAAGTAAAAAAAAAAAAATTAAAAAAAAAAAAAGACTGAACTGCAGCTTTAAACATGAGACTTATACGTAATATTATACACATCTCCTTTAAACAAAAATGGCATGAATTTCTCTAGTTTTATTTAGTTTATCCCTTTGTTAAGCCATTCAGCCCTGTTTATTGCAGCACTGGAGTCACTCGCCACAGTATTCTTCTGTAATTTACATATGGACTTACACAGTGCAATAACTAGCATATAAATTAGAGCTGTGTGTATTATAAAGATTTACAGTATAGTGCAGTCAGGTTACACTCCATGTCAGTCAGTGTATAGTGCAGTCAGGTTAAAATCCATGTCAGTGTATAGTGCAGTCAAGTTATACTCCATGTCAGTGTATAGTGCAGTCAGGTTACACTCCATGTCAGTGTATAGTGCAGTCAGGTTACTCTCCATGTCAGTGTATAGTGCAGTCAGGTTACATTCCATGTCATTGTATAATGGAGTCAGGTTACTCTCCATGTCAGTGTATAGTGCAGCCAGGTTACACTCCGTGTCAGTGTATAGTGCAGTCAGGTTACACTTCATGTCAGTGTATAGTGCAGTCAGGTTACACTCCGTGTCAGTGTATAGTGCAGTCTGGTTACACTCCATGTCAGTGTATAGTGCAGTCAGGTTACACTCCATGTCAGTGTATAGTGCAGTCAGGTTACATTCCATGTCAGTGTATAGTGCAGTCAGGTTACACTCCATGTCAGTGTATAGTGCAGTCAGGTTACACTCCGTGTCAGTGTATAGTGCAGTCTGGTTACACTCCATGTCAGTGTATAGTGCAGTCAGGTTACACTCCATGTCAGTGTATAGTGCAGTCAGGTTACACTCCATGTCAGTGTATAGTGCAGTCAGGTTACACTTCATGTCAGTGTATAGTGCAGTCAGGTTACACTCCGTGTCAGTGTATAGTGCAGTCAGGTTACACTCCGTGTCAGTGTATAGTGCAGTCTGGTTACACTCCATGTCAGTGTATAGTGCAGTCAGGTTACACTCCATGTCAGTGTATAGTGCAGTCAGGTTACATTCCATGTCAGTGTATAGTGCAGTCAGGTTACACTCCATGTCAGTGTATAGTGCAGTCAGGTTACACTCCGTGTCAGTGTATAGTGCAGTCTGGTTACACTCCATGTCAGTGTATAGTGCAGCCAGGTTACACTCCATGTCAGTGTATAGTGCAGTCAGGTTACATTCCATGTCATTGTATAATGGAGTCAGGTTACTCTCCATGTCAGTGTATAGTGCAGCCAGGTTACACTCCGTGTCAGTGTATAGTGCAGTCAGGTTACACTTCATGTCAGTGTATAGTGCAGTCAGGTTACACTCCGTGTCAGTGTATAGTGCAGTCTGGTTACACTCCGTGTCAGTGTATAGTGCAGTCTGGTTACACTCCATGTCAGTGTATAGTGCAGTCAGGTTACACTCCATGTCAGTGTATAGTGCAGTCAGGTTACACTCCATGTCAGTGTATAGTGCAGCCAGGTTACACTCCATGTCAGTGTATAGTGCAGCCAGGTTACACTCCGTGTCAGTGTATAGTGCAGTCAGGTTACACTCCGTGTCAGTGTATAGTGCAGTCTGGTTACACTCCATGTCAGTGTATAGTGCAGCCAGGTTACACTCCGTGTCAGTGTATAGTGCAGTCAGGTTACACTCCATGTCAGTGTATAGTGCAGCCAGGTTACACTCCATGTCAGTGTATAGTGCAGCCAGGTTACACTCCGTGTCAGTGTATAGTGCAGTCAGGTTACACTCCGTGTCAGTGTATAGTGCAGTCTGGTTACACTCCATGTCAGTGTATAGTGCAGCCAGGTTACAGTCTGTGTCAGTGTATAGTGCAGCCAGGTTACACTCCGTGTCAGTGTATAGTGCAGTCAGGTTACACTCCGTGTCAGTGTATAGTGCAGTCTGGTTACACTCCATGTCAGTGTATAGTGCAGCCAGGTTACACTCCATGTCAGTGTATAGTGCAGCCAGGTTACACTCCATGTCAGTGTATAGTGCAGTCAGGTTATACTTCCTGTCAGTGTACAGGCATACCCCGCTATACGGACCTTCACTTTATGGACACCCGCGAGTACGGACATACAGTATTTACAATAGCACAATTCCCCTGTGTCCGTACGCTCCCTTCAAAAGTACGGACACTTATTCAGCCCTACAGACCGCCGTAGTTGTGTGACACGCTGATTCCCCTCGCCCAAATGGAAAACGCAGGCTCGCGCATGTCTTTGTGAGTAGGACACAGACACGTCCTGAACCGCAATACCGGCTCCCTACCTCTACCGAAGTGAAAAAAGGTAGTGCTTCACTTTAAGTACATGTTCGCTTTACATACATGCTCTGGACCCATCGCGTACGTTAATGCGGGGTATACCTGTACAAAGTTAACTCCCCACTGCGTGGAAAATAGGGCAACTCCTTTAAGAATTTTGAAGCAATGAGTTTTACAGACTGTGTGCAAAAAAAAGAAAGTTTTATTTTAGTGTAGTGATTTTATGTTGATAAGGTACAGTATGGAAACATTTATAATTCTGCACAAAATGTTTAAAAAAGGTCTAAGTGATTTTACTGCCATGTTAGAATGTGCATTAGCTGTTGCTACTGCATGTATTAAGTTAAAATACTCCAATATCAAATTACCAATGCGAAAATTAGGGTTTCAGAGATGAAGAAAAGCAAGAGCCAATAAATGGTATGTTGCATAAATGTATTTTCATTTAAATCTCGCATGTGGAGCTGAAGGCATAAAACTATTTGACTTCGCAAAAGACATCTGTCGGAAATGAAATGGAGATGTGTGGATGTGGGTTTATATAGCTCTCCAAAGAGAAATTTCCCACATTTCTATCTAAATATTGATAATATGAAATCTCGAAGGAGGATTTAAAGGGAAGTTTTCATTTACTGTAGGTGCATGGGTTTTTGTGGATGTTATAGTGTAAATTCTGAATACCTGTCTGCATTCAAATAGGGATGCTAAATCGCTTACCTTTTCAGCTCAGTTTACTGCTTTAAACCTCTGCTGATCTTCCATAACATAGCACCACTAAGGCCTGGGAAACATTGTGTTTCTCTTGTTGTATTTCTGCCAATTGACTTATTTCTTAATTATTTTGTTGTCTGGTTTAATCTCTTCGCTGGCTGTTCCTCCTCTCCTTCCTGTTTTTATTCCTTTTTTTTTCCCTTCTCACAGCAACATAATAAATGAATTCAATTTTTATACACGCAAAGCATAGCCGTGCTGTAAGAAACATCATATATAAAGCCATACCATTAACTAAAAAATCAGATCCGGGATGTTATTACAGGTTTAAAACCCAATTGCCACTATATGCTATACAGTATTTACTTATTATATTACTGTTATTATAATTATTCTTATTGTTGTTAGCAGGAGTATTGCATAGTATCTTTGTTTTATATATATTCACATAGCTTACTACATGGAGTTAGTACTGTATTTTGTTTGTAATCTATTGTATTTCATTATAAGAGAGATATAACAATGCAAAAAAAAATGTATATGGGTGACATGCTCAATTTGTTGTATATTGCACTAAGGTCAAGATCTACAAAAGGGTGCTAAGCGTTAGCCCGTCTTTACTCCCAATCATATGATTGGGAGTAAAGTCATGCTAAAGCTCAACACTCTTTCCCGGATCTTGGCCCATTACTGTATGAAGCCAAAAGGTTGGAGGAAATCCACAACCGTGCATCTAGATGAAGTACTTGTAGGTAGATATCCTAATAACTATTGGAGAGTGGCTTACTGTTTAACAAAGCAACGTAGTTGGTGCGAAACACGTTGGGGTGTTTTTCTCCCTCGTTTTTATGTGCCAATAACGTTTTTGCATCTAGTAATTGCAGTCCAGCTCGGGTGTTTTTTGGTCTATGCACCGCTATTCATTTCCTCGTTTGCTGCCATACTGTTTGAAGGTTGCTTGCAAAGCTTATGAAGTCTGGCACACTTTGTTGATGGAAACAAATGGCAGACCTGGCAATATTTTTAAGGCAAAACAAAAAGTAAACATGGAGCAAGAAAGATAGATGCAAACCATGACACATCCACTTCTTTTTTGTAACTTAAATTTTATTGCATTTTTCCAAACAAGTGATACAGAATACAGTATACATTACATTCATTTTTAGTGTTAATCTCCGCTATAGACAGTACCGTATGTCAGCTTGTGAGACATATCCCGGTTTTTCGGGCCCTACTCGACCGGATTGTTTTGGGTAGACTAGCAATAAAGATAATAACATAATTCACATAGTACGATTGATTCAAATTGACAAACACAAAATCAATAAAGAAAAAAAAAAAAATAATAAAAAAAAAAAAAAAAAAAAAGGAGGTGGGTAGGAAGGGGGTAAAGGGGTGGCGCGGCCGGAAGAGGAGCATCGACTCGTGCTAGGTCTCTTCACCGCTCCTAGTAAGGTTCTTTGTGGGTTGCGTCCTCTCCAGTTTAACACCTCTGTAGGCGTTCTGTCTATTTGTCTGTGTAGTCGTCGTGAGCTGAGTTTCCGCTCCTAAAGGAGAACGCACCTTCATCTATCACAGCCAGATTGTGTTCCTCTCAACCCCGGGGATATCCGTCTGCGCCAGCCAAGGCGTCCATACTTTGAGATAATTGGTGCCAGTGTCGTTAACTAGACTCGTCAACTTTTCCATCTGGCAGATAAACCACAATCGATTTCGAATCTTTGGGATACTTGGAATTTCGGGGCGTTTCCATAGTGCTGCTATCTCGCTCCGTGTGGCTATTGCAAAATGTGCTATTAGTTTATTGTTTGCTTTGGACAGGCCCGTTAGTGGTCTATTCAAGAGGAATAGCCATGGGTCTGGGGGAATAGTGAGGTCGAAGACTCTCTGTATCCAATGTCTAATTTCTTCCCATAGTGGGGAGATCCGCGGGCAAGACCACAGCATATGTAACAGATCGGCCGATCCTCTGCACTGCCGGGGGCATAGTGAGGAGGATCCAGGCACGAACTTGGCTAATTTCATTGGGGTGAGGTACCACCGCATTAGGACCTTATATGCGTTCTCCTTTAGTGTGGTACATATGGAGCTTTTTGCCGTGGCCATATATATAGCGTTCCACTCGTCATCTTCTAATGTCTCTCCCAGGTCTCTTTCCCATTGGGTTCTAAATGACGGTGGCTGCTGTCTAAAGCTCGCAGAATCAACTACTTCCTTGTACAATTGTGATGTGAGTCCCTTTGTGTCGGTCTCTGCCAGACAGAGCTTTTCGAATGACGTCAGGGGGGGGTATTGGGCAAATTTGTTATAAAATGCTCGAAGCTGGAGGTACCTAAAAAATTCTGAGTGGGGTATATCTTTTTCTTCTCTGACGTGATCAAACGTTTTAATCTTGCTATTGTAACCCTCCAGATCTTTAATTCGTATATAACCTTTATGTTTCCAAATTGATGCATCTCCCTCCAGAAGGCCAGGAGCGAACTTGGGATTGTTCCAAATTGGGGACATCGAAGAATTACTCGTTGTGAGAGAGTATTTAGTCTTATTAGCCTCCCAGATAGACAACGAGTTGGTCATTGAGGAAAGCGGCATGTTAGCAGATCGTCGTGCTGTTTTAGGTAGCCAAATCAAGTTGCGTATTTTTAAAGGAGCGCAGGCAGCACTCTCTAATTCCACCCACCGTTTTAAATGTGGACTGGATTGCCATTGAACAATTTGGCTTAATTGAGCCGCTTTGTAATATGAGAGCAGGCAGGGTACCGCTAGGCCCCCTGCTAGGACAGATCTTTTCATATTTAATTTGTTGACTCTCGGTTTTTTCCCTCCCCAGATAAATTTAGAGATTGCAGACTGAAGTGAGAGCAAATCCTTCAGTCTGAGTGGCACTGGTAACGTCTGGAAAAGGTATAGGATACGGGGGAGTAGGTTCATTTTGACGCTATGTATCCTACCTATCCAGGATATTCGTATAGAGGACCATTTATGGAGGTCAGCTATCAATGTCCGAATTAGGTTGGGGTAATTTGCATTGTAGATGTCTTTGGTGTTCTTGGCTATGTGGACTCCTAGATATTTTATGAATTTCTGTTGCCAGTGGAAGTTAAAATTCAGTTGCAATAACTTCTCTACGTGTCTAGGGAGATTGATGTTGAGGGCTTCAGATTTAGCTTGATTTATTTTAAATCCCGAAATGCTCGAGAATCTGTCCAATAAATCCAATAGGTTTGGCAAGGAGGTGAGGGGCTTTGAAATAATTAGTAGGATATCATCTGCGTACAGGGCCGCTTTATGTGTTTGTGAATATACGTTTAACCCTGAGATGTCCGGGTTGCCTCTAATTTGCGCCGCCAGTGGTTCTATACATAGAGCGAACAGGAGAGGGGATAATGGGCATCCCTGTCTCGTGCCACTCTTAATTTGAAAGGGGAGAGATGGAAAGCCCTGGTGTATTACCCTGGCGGTAGGTCCTGAGTACAGCGAGAGAATCGCTCTACTCACCTGATCCCCAAAGCCAAATGCCGCAAGCGTCTCCTTCAGGTAAGGCCAGTCTATCCTATCAAAAGCTTTTTCTGCATCCAGACTTAACAGCATACTTTGTGTGTTATTTTTAGTGGCCAATTCTACCAGATCAATAAATCGCCGGGTATTGTCCGCTGCCTGTCTGCCTTTAATGAATCCGACCTGATCTGGGTGTATAAGTCTGGGTAGGATTAGACATAATCTATTGGCCAATAGTTTAGCGTATATTTTAATATCAGTATTGATTAGGGATATGGGCCTATAACTTTTGCAGTCCAGCGGATCTTTACCTGGTTTATGGATTAATGATATAGACGCCTGTAACATCTCTCTGGGGATGGGGGCTCCTGCTAATATTGCATTGAACACGTGGAGCAACCTAGGGGCTAGTACTTTGGCAAATTTCTTATAGTATAGCCCCGAGAAGCCATCTGGCCCTGGGGCTTTTGAGGGTTTGAGTTCCTTAATGGATGGTGACACCTCCTCTATAGTGAAATCAGCGCCCATGGCCTCTCTCTCTGCCTCTGTCAATCTCCCTAGTTTTGAGCTGGCTAAGAAATCTCTCAGCTTCTCGCTCGTTTTAGCGTTATGTGCCACTTTCTCTCCATTATATAGTGTTTCATAGAACGAACCAAATTCTTCTACTATTTTCTTGGGGTTGGCCGTGGGGGTACCTGATTTTAAGCGTATAGCTTGGATATTAAACTTCACTTGTCTGTCTCTTAACGCTCGAGCCAGCATAGTATCCGGCCTGTTCGCTTTTTCGTAAAATTTCCTCTTAGACCAACTCAGCGCGTTATCTGCCCTGGAGGTCAACAACATGTTTAGTTCAATTTTGGTATCTTTCAATTCTTGTAGGGTTTGCGGGTCTGGGTTACTCTTATGGAGTGATGTAAGGGAATGTAATCTCGATTGAAGCTTCATAATTTTTGAGTCCCTTTCCCGTTTTCTCCTAGCTGTGGTGCTAATTAGTATGCCCCTCAGCGTCGCTTTGTGAGCCTCCCATAATACAAACTGGGAATCTACAGAGCCTGTGTTTGTGTGGAAGAATTGAACTATTTCTTCCTTTATTATCTCATAAATCTCAGGAATTTTTAGGATTGATTCGTTGAGCTTCCAGTTCGCTCCTGGTCTGCCTGTTCGGATGTGCTCGCACCTTAGCTCTATCGGTGCATGGTCAGACCATGAAATATCATGGATCCCAGCTCGGGAGACCATAGGAACCAGTTGGCAAGAGACGAAAAAATAATCAATTCTGCTGTAGGAGCCGTGTGGGTGGGAATAGAACGTATAGTCCCTATCAGTCGGGTGTAGTTCTCTCCATATGTCAGTCAGTTGGTTGTCTTTGAGGCCCTTGCGTAAAGAGGTCCCCACTTTTTTATGTACTGTGCCCGTATTCCCTGATCTGTCTAGATTTGGTTGCATGACCATGTTGATATCCCCTGCGAGTATTACGCCGCCCCTTGCGACGGTGCGTAGAGTCCGAAAAAAGTCTTCAAAGAAGACTGCGTCCTGCTCGCAGGGGGCATAGATTGTGGCTATTGTGATGCATTGCTCCCGTATCGTGCCCACTAGTATAACAAAGCGTCCCTCTGTGTCTCTTTTAATAGTTTGGGCTACAAATGGGATTTTATTATGGAACAAGATGGCCACTCCACGTTTTTTAACCGGTGCGGAGGAAAGGTAGAACTGGGCATAGTCTTTGTCTAGGAATTTAGGCGCGTTGGTCTTGCTAAAATGAGTCTCCTGTAACATTAGGACATCTGCGTGTTTTCGTTTATAGTCAGTGAAAGCTATTTTTCTCTTGGTTGGGCTATTAAAGCCCTTAACGTTATGTGATATAAGGGTTAACGCCATCACTTAATGTGTGAGAAGTGTAACAAACTAACGTTTGATGACTCACCCTGTCCACTTTGTCCCTTGTTCAACTGGCGGACGTTTTTGGTGTTACCATCCGGCAAAGTTCTTGTGTTCCGTCTAGGTCGGCATCCTCCCCGGCCGGGTGGGGAAAGGATTGGGAGGGGTAGGGAGGGAGGAGACAGTACAAGGGAAAACACATAAGGGGTAAAGCAAAATTGGAAACATAAGTTAAATCGCTTTGTAATAATGAAAAAAAATAAAAGAAAAACCAGAGCTCCCCTCGGGGTCCCCCGAGTGGGAGTCTGACGCCCAATGGGCAGGTCGGTATGCCTGACCTTCCAAAATGGCCGGCTTTCCCTTCCCGGGACCGACCCCCCTGGGACTTGTTTGAGGTCCTGTTTCGTCAGGGACCTATATGAGGAACACATGTACGACATCGTGGGTGAATCCCACCGGCGCAAAACTGATAACTAACTTAACCTTAAACTGTAGCGTGATTTTTAACTTTATAACGACTTACAGCAGTACCTAAGTTATAGTGAGTGCATATCCATATATATACATGCATATACCCAGCATTTGAATGAACCCAATTATTTAATGATTTAATGAACATATTTAACATATTTAACCCCATTAACCCTATATAACATATGAACCATAAATAACATATATAACCTACAACATATACAACAGAAGCAACAGATATTCTATACCATCTAACATACATATAACATAACATACAGAGCCTCATTGAAACTTTATTGGGAAGGGCTCCGCGTCAGATGGTGACAAGTGAATTGAATCTTTCTTTACCCTCTTTCGTTATCCCCCCCCCATCCTCCCCCATTTTCATCTTATTCCTCCCCCCTCCTTTCATCCTCATCCTCCCCCCCCCTCATCCTCCCCCCCCCATCTCATCCTCACCCCCCCCCTCATCCTCACCCCCCCTTTAATCTTCATCCCCCCCCCCCTTTCATCCTCATCCCCCCCTTTCATCCTCATCCTCCCCCCCTTTCATCCTCATCCTCCCCCCCTTTCATCCTCATCCTCCCCCCCTTTCATCCTCGTCCTTCCCCCCTTTCATCCTCGTCCTCCCCCCCCTTCATCTCCCCCCTTTCATCCTCGTCCCCCCCTTTCATCCTCATCCTCCCCCTCCCCTTTCCTCCTCCCCCTCCCCTTTCCTCCTCCCCCTCCCCTTTCCTCCTCCCCCTCCCCTTTCCTCCTCCCCTTTCATCCTCCTCCCCCCTTTCATCCTCCTCTCATCCCCCGATCTCAGCCCCCACCTCTCTGCATTCCCCCCGTGTCCCCGGCCCCTGCGCTATCGCGGACCGTCCCCCTCTGCATCTCGGGCAGAGTCTCCCTGCAATGTGCGCAGTCACGTGGGGCCGCGCCGTCCTCTCACAAGAGAGCGGCCCCTGGCTCGTCGCCTGGCAGTGACGTCAGCGGCAAAGCCCGCGAAAACCGGAGCCGCTCCCGCGGAGCACAGGGAGGGATAGAGGCAATATGGCTGCCCTCCAAAAGTCAGCGACGGACCCGCTCGCGACCAGGAGGGCAGCCGCAGGTCCGGGAGAGCAGCCGCAGGTCTGGAAGGGCATCCGCAAGTGCGGAAGGGCATCCGCAAGTGCGGGGGGGCACCCGCAAGTGCGGGGGGGCACCCGCAAGAGCGGGGGGGCACCCGCAAGTGCGGGGGGGCATCCGCAGTAGGGGGGGGGGGTGTAGCTGCAGTAGTGGGGTGGGGGGGGGGGGGGTAGCTGCAGTAGTGGGGTGGGGGGGTAGCTGCAGTAGTGGGGTGAGGGGGGGGGTAGCTGCAGTAGTGGGGTGAGGGGGGGGGTAGCTGCAGTAGTGGGGTGAGGGGGGGGGGGTAGCTGCAGTAGTGGGGTGAGGGGGGGGGGTAGCTGCAGTAGTGGGGTGAGGGGGGGGGGTAGCTGCAGTAGTGGGGCGGGGGGGGTAGTCGCAGGAGCGGGGGGGGGTAGCTGGGTCACCGGAGGACGCGCTTACGATGCCTCCCTCCGGGTGAAGCAAGACACTGCAGCTGAAACACCCCAGCTGGAAGGTAAAACGAAAAGGCAAAATGACATGATGAAGGTTCTGAACACCAAAAGGGATCCCTTTTATATGATTATTTCTTTGCTTGAGCACTTCCAAATTTCATGGGGTGAGAACTCAGTTATGGGCCGCTGCTGATCCCGTTGCTCCTGCCGCCAACCGCGGAGCCCCCGCTTTGCTCCATGTGGGTAAGGGTACGTCTGCGTCTCCTGCTTCTGCTCGTGGGGATGCCCGCAAGACCTCTGCCGCTCCCCCTGCGCCCAGCTTGCCGAGGAATCCCTCGCCGTCTTCCAGGCGTCTCAAGGTATGTGCTACCCCATTCCGCAGCACCATTACTGCACATGGGAATAGCCACCGGTATCTAATCTGCTGGTCCCTCAGAATTCTTGTAATGGGGGCTAGGGATTTTCTTTTGGCCAGCGTGGCAGGGGACAGGTCTTGGAACACCTGGAATCTCACTTTATCAAACTCCATATGTTTAGTGTCCCGTGATATCTTGCATACCTCTTCTTTTGTGCGGTAATGGTGGAACCTGATAACAATGTCTCTTGGGGGGTCCCCTGCCTGAGGTCTTCCTCTCAGGGCGCGATGACATCTGTCTAACAGGAGCTCACGGTCCGTCTTGTCAGGGAAGAGTTGTTCTAGCCACTTGGTGGCAAAATCCTCTGGGTCGGTGACAGTCTCAGGGACCCCCCTTAGACGGATATTACTTCTTCTGTCCCTGTTTTCAGAGTCCTCAATCTTTTCCTCTAGGAATCTGACCTGGTCCCTCAGCTTAGTTACTTGTTTCTGAGTTTGTGCCAGTGCAGTAACGGTCTCATCAGACTTAACCTCTAGGGAGTTTGTTCGCTCACCTATGGCATCCATATCTTTCCTGAGAGCCCAAAGTTCTGTTGTAAAAAATTGCTTCATTTCAGCGCAGAAAGCTTTCATATCCTTGCGCCTCATTACATCCATGTCGTCCGATGCAGCACTTGCATTTTCTCCCTCATGGTCTGTCATGGTGGGTTGTGCAGGGGATTCAGGCCTGTCTCCCTGTGCTGTCTCTCCTTTTTTGAAATAAGTAGAGACTGTCTGGGTTTTTCTTCGAACTGTTTTGTTAGAAGCCATCCTGGTATGTTTAGAGATTCTTTACTGCTGGTTGTGTTGCTGTTGTCGCGATTTTGCTGTAGTTATTGATATAACTAGTGCCGGTGGGAATGGAGCTCAGGTACTAAGCAGCCATTCACCTCCCCGTCGTCACGTGACCTCTCGACACATCCACTTCTAACATATGCACCAGTCAACTCCTGTGGCAAACTGGAGCATCCAAGACATAATTGAAGCAAAGTGCCTTGATGTACTTTATATATTGAGGCAAACAGACGCAAAGTGAAAATATTGCTGCCTCACTTTTGCCTTGAAACATGAATCTATTTGTTTTTAGAACCGGATCAAAGTTGTTACTGTTATAGGCTTCTTACATGTTTAGTAGTACCATATGGACATAAATGTGGCTCTTCATTTTTAAAGAGTAAGAATGGACTTTTAGGGTCTAATTCAATATTGATAAACAGAATCTGAATCCAAAAAACAAAATCCAAAAACAGAATCCAAAATATCCGTCAGATTCTTTAAAATCCGAGAATCCGAGCCCCATGGATAGATTATCTGTGGATCGGATTCAGACAGGTTCACCCATCTATAGTAAATGGAATGGGACCTAGCTGTCATCCCAGTATAGAAAATGAGAAAATCTTCATGACGCATATTGTATGTGATAAGGGACCCCAGAGTGCTACCATTCAAGACATTTGGCCAAGGCCATGCACGGGTATCTTGTACCCTAGGCGAACCTTCAGTCCTGAACCCCCCGAACTTTCAGATAAAAAAACAACTTTATTGTAGCCCCATTCTCTCTCGCCCCTCTCCTGGTTGGTTCCTCAATTAT
The DNA here is from genome assembly GCF_040206685.1 of Ascaphus truei. Taxonomy (NCBI): domain Eukaryota; kingdom Metazoa; phylum Chordata; class Amphibia; order Anura; family Ascaphidae; genus Ascaphus; species Ascaphus truei. Next base: position 15,468,184 of record NC_134498.1, read on the forward strand.
TTGTGTCATATAATTATTTTTTAAGCACCCTTTTGATGTTATGCAAATCTTATTGCCCCAGTCTAAATCGGGATAATTAAAATCACCCACTATGCAAACATGACCTAGTTTTGATGCCTTCCCCATTTGCAAAAGTATTTTAGCTTCCTCAATCTCACAGATATGTAGTAGTTTATAGCATATTCCTACAAACATTTTCTGTATACTTTTACCTCCACTGCTAATTTCTATGCATAAGGTCTCTACATTCTCATCATTCCCTTCATAAATCTCTTCCCTTATAATATACTTTGGATCCGGTTTAACATATAAACATAATCCACCTCCTCTTCTATTTGCTCGATCCTTCCGAAAAAGGGAATAACCCTCTAAATTAACTGCCCAGTCATGAGTTTCATCCCACTATGTTTTAGTAATGCCTATAATATCATACTGCTCCCTTGCAGCTATTAATTCAAGCTCCCCCATCTTATCTGTCAGGCTTTTTGCATTTAAGGTTTTGCCCAGTCTGTGCTACTGTTATATATCTGCTCCTGCCTTTCTACTTCAATTGTATTTATTCTTTAAACGTTTTCTAGTATTGTCTGTATTTAATATGGAGGTCTACCTGCTTGCTAAACTCCCACTTTCTCCCATTTTACCCCGATGACCCAGCTATTTCCCCATCCCCATCTATTCTATTAAGTTCATTACCTGTTTCTTGTCCCGTCCCCCTCCGTCCTGTCCCTGTATTGTATATGTATTGAAAGTAACTTTGTCAAGGTCATTATACATCTCTAAGGGGTATTTTGCCCACTTTGAGTATTTAAGAGTACACCTCATCTAAAGAATTGCCTTTTCTGTCTCTTAATATTCTAATAGAGATTAAGTAAAACATGTTTTCTGGCACACACAATTAAAAACAAGGTGAAGCAAAGCTGTGACAGTGGTGTTAGCCATCAGCTGGTTTAGCTCACACTGCTAGAGCTGTGGCGTAGAAAAGCACTGGTTGTGGGTTCTAGTTCTGTTGAGTCTGACACCGTTCCAGTCATTAGGTTGGAGCCTTAGGCTTATTATCAACTCTATATAGTTGTTATGGAATTCTTTTTAGGAAGTGTGGGACGGGACCGTAAAAATCCGTAATTGTGAATTTCCGTTTTGGAGAGTAATCGGCTGATCAAAGGAACTGCCTGATTCGAGGCAGATCCAAATTCACACATCTCTATTGACATCTTTTCGGTCTCACCTTCAAATTCTTTCAGGACAAGTTACCCAATTATCTGAGCAGACTTCTCAGTCCTACTGGCACAGCACTAATCTCCTTAGATCCACCTCCAGAAAGCTGCTTATAGTGCCAAGGTTTAACAAGGAATCTGGTCGCTCTTTCTTCTCATACCAATCCCCCCACTACTGGAACAATTTACCTGAGTCCCTCAAATGCGCTCCCTGTCAACGTTCTTTAAGACTTTGGCTGTCTCTTACATTAAACATGTTTATACAGTAATTTTAATGTTCTCAATTTTACTTTGTGCCCAGGACATACTTGAAAATCAGAGATATCTCTCAATGTATTTTTATTCCTGGTAAAATATTTTCTAAATAAAATAAATCTGTTCCATATATATTTACATTACATTATCATACAGGCCGGTTTCAGTGTGAAACTGTAGTTACTGTAGCTGTCTAAGCAACTGGTATGAATCTAGTTGGAGCAGAGTCCAATGGTCCCATCAAGACCTTCCGCTTGCTGCTTGTTCAAGATAGAACCCTAATATGAAAAATAAAGAATCAGGTCCAGCTACTTTGGGTGCCCCTATATGGGGTTTCAAGGAATTCAAAAATATCAAAGTGGGTGCTAAGACAAACTCGGGTCAAGAGTTGCCATGCCATGAACTTGGGCATGTGGCCGCAGTTTGCCCTCTGAACTCTGACCAAATGCAATGTGACATTTCTGTGGGGTATTTTTCAGGTGGGGTTCCAGCGGTTAAGCAGACTGTTATAGAGAAGGGGAATTTAGGGGAAAATAGGATGTGTGAAGTCAAAATATTCCAGCACTATTAGGAATAGGGCTCAACTACTAAGTGGGGTTATTAGGAATAAGGCCGGAATACTAAGTGAGGTTATTAGGAAAAGGGCTCAGCTACTAAGTGAGGTTATGAGGAATAGGGCTCAGATACTAAGTGAGGTTATTAGTAATAGGGCTCAGCTACTAAGTGAGGTTTTGAGGAATAGGGCTCAGATACTAAGTGAGGTTATTAGGAATAGGGCTCAGCTACTAAGTGAGGTTATGAGGAATAGGGCTGGAATACTGTGAGGTTATTAGGAATAGGGCTAAGATACTGTGAGGTTATTAGGAATATGGCTGAAATACTAAGTGAGGTTATTAGGAATAGGGCTCAGATACTAAGTGAGGTTATTAGGAATAGGGCTCAGATACTAAGTGATTGAGTGGATACTAAGTATTGAATGTTTAAAGGAAAAAAAAATCCACGTGGTGTAGGGGATGTGTGTGTGTGTCATGTGACCCTCCTCAGCGCTCGAAGTCTACGGCAGGGGCAGGGAGAGAGCCGAGAGCCGCAGAGAGGAGAGAAATGCAGATGCCGTTAAATCCTCGCGCTGCGAAATTTTCACGATCCCGGTTATAACGCGGTCTCAATCAGTGGACCCCAAGGACCACGTTATAACAGGGTTCAGCTGAATATATAAATATATATATATATATATATATATATATATATATATAACCTTTATTTATATAGCACCATTCATGTACGCTTTTCAGCAGTAATACTCATGACAATAATAAAACACATAATAGGAATAAGCACTTGATAGACAAAGATAACATTAGGAAAAGGAGTCCCTGTCCTGAAGAGCTTACACTCTACGTGGTAAGTAGGGAGAACTTACAGAGACAGAAGGTGGGGGTTCTGATAAGTGTGTCAGCAAGGGTACGATTTTGATGTATGAGATATAGGTATAGTTTCAGCCATGGAGCTACCCATATGCTTCGTTATAGAGGAGAGTTTTAAGATGGGACTTAAAGGGGGGGAGAGACGGTGCCAGTCGGATGTGATAATGAAACCTACTGTTTTAATGCTTAATCAATAGTTATGTAGAATAGTAGGGGGCCCCTGCTGCAGCCACACTAATAGGATAGGGTGATGAACGGTGCTTAGGGTGTACATACAGTAGTGAAGGAATAGAGAGAGAACCCTGTATAGCACTCAGGTTCACGCTCTGATGGTAGATGAGTGATTTAAAACATAAACTTTATTATTAGCATATATTAAAATAGTGGATGTTGGAACAACGTGCTGGAGGTAGGTTGATCCTGAATAGTAGTAGCCGTGTTGGCTCCGGATCAGATAATATCTTATATACCAGATATAACTATATTGGAACACTGGTAACAAAACGGCACATAGATCCTGATGTGGACCTTTGTGATGGGTGTGGGTTCCTGGGTGTGCTAATTAAGGTACTGAAGTAACATATCACACACTGGCATAGTCTGCGTACTTCCTTTATTAAGGTGGTGAGTATGATATGTATATATATGCTGGTAGACGCTGGGAACGAGTATAGTATGATTCTCAGCAGTCGTGAGTGCAGTCAGCTAATTAACCACTCTATATATATGGGTGTCTCCGGCCAAGTGTCAAACTGACCTAAGGTAACCTTCTATTGTATATACTGTAGGGTAGGTGCCCTGCACTACCTCTAGGGCTGTATATAGACTGTAAGCAGGTTGAGGTTATAGCTCACCCTCTGCTATGGGATTATGATTACTTACTATCCAGCCATAGTGCCTCCCTTACATAAGTGTCTATAACCTCAACCTGCTTACAGTCTATATACAGCCCTAGAGGTAGTGCAGGGCACCTACCCTACAGTATATACAATAGAAGGTTACCTTAGGTCAGTTTGACACTTGGCCGGAGACACCCATATATATAGAGTGGTTAATTAGCTGACTGCACTCACGACTGCTGAGAATCATACTATACTCGTTCCCAGCGTCTACCAGCATATATATACATATCATACTCACCACCTTAATAAAGGAAGTACGCAGACTATGCCAGTGTGTGATATGTTACTTCAGTACCTTTATTAGCACACCCAGGAACCCACACCCATCACAAAGGTCCACATCAGGATCTATGTGCCGTTTTGTTACCAGTGTTCCAATATAGTTATATCTGGTATATAAGATATTATCTGATCCGGAGCCAACACGGCTACTACTATTCAGGATCAACCTACCTCCAGCACGTTGTTCCAACATCCACTATTTTAATATATGCTAATAATAAAGTTTATGTTTTAAATCACTCATCTACCATCAGAGCGTGAACCTGAGTGCTATACAGGGTTCTCTCTCTATTCCTTCACCTCAATAGTTATGTAGCCTGTTCTGAGAGGACAAATGTGCAGTTGGATTTTGCAACTCCCACTTTATTGGGGTTGCAATAAAATGAAAGCACTCAGCTATGTAACACCTACAGTAAATAATATTTATAATGCATGTTTTCACTTTCCCATATTTAAATCAAAAGGCCTCAAAGAAGCAATTTTTGCACCTTTCCCATATCTAAACTCAACATATTAAAACAAACAACAACACAGACTATACAATACAAATGTTACTTACTGTTACTGTTAAGTGCAAGTTCTCATCTCAAGAAAAAATGAAAGCCAATTTTGTGAAGAATATAAAACTAGAAAAATGACTGCATGTGGCACATAACGTTCAACAATATGTTCAACTTTGAATGCAATATGACCTTTCTGATGGTTTACTGACCATATTACTCATGCATGTAATCCATTAACTAATTATATTGGCCACATAGATAAACCACACTACCACAATGTCTGTTATATTTCCTGTGCCTCCGATACAATCATCCAGCTTGTTTATTCGATCAAACAGTGATTGCAGTGTAAGTAGAATCATCTATTGCAGAAAACTGCTTACAGGCATCTTCTAGAAGACTTGGCAGTCTCGCTACTCTTGGGCAGGTGCTGTAATTGTACATCAACATTTTAATTATAGATGATCTTGTGGATATACTTTGCTTTTTGGCAGCTTCACAGCCAAAAAAACGAACAAAACAAAAACCACATTGGAATGGCATGTGGCAGTGTTACTTTGTGCAACAATGACAATTGCAAAGAGTTTTACAACATTCAGATGGAAATTCAACTGCAGAAGCAAAGAGATGTCCCAGTTTAGACATTGGGGACTCCACATAAATGAATGTCATCTTCCAGTCATGGTATTAGAATAGAGCTAATATAGTAATAATGTTAGGAAAATATCAATATTAGGTAAGGATCACTATATACAGTAGTGTATGATTAAGACAAATGACGGGGCTATGTCAGCAGTGTAACATTATGCGTTCTCAAAATATTGTTCAATGTGCTGACACAATCCTTCAATCAGTATGTAAATGTATACAATATGCATTTAACTTTACTTTATTGAAATTCGTAACTCCATATAACACATCAATATTCTCTAATAAATATTAAGAAAATGGGAAAAATGTGTGGTGCTCTAAAAGAAGCCTCAAAATGTATTTTACAAAAAACTGTAAGATTCAATAATTTCATATAATATCCTTGAGATGAAGACCCCTCAGTAATAAATAAGTGGAAAACAATCCGACATAAATCACTTCTCCATTGTACTCTGATTAGTGGGCTAGGACCCCCACAAGCACTGCAGTAAGGGGCCACACAATAATAAATGAAAGTGTCCCAACATGAAACATCAGAATGGAGTGTTTGCCAGTGATAAATAACTCACATTTGGAGTGGATGTTGTCCTTGTAGATATCAGATTTTCTTCTTGTCCAATGGGGGGTGTGCATCTGTTTTTTCTGATGGAAATAGACGTGAAACAAAGAAAAAGCAGGCACTATTCCTCAAGGAAAAACAAAAAAATTAAATAAAGTCAAGGAGAGCGTTTGCCCTTAAAAAAATTATTTAATGGAACCAGCAAGAAGAATACATTACGGGGTACAGGAACCCCCACCATTGTTAATTTTTTTGTTTTTCCTTGAGGAATAGTGCTGCTTTTTCTTTGTTTCACCTCTAATAAATATTATACATACCCAGGTATTCCTATAGCTCAGCAATATTCTAGCCCATCAAGGAAAGACGGCATATTGAATAAGGTCATAAATCTATATTCTATAGATATAACAAAAGAAATGTAATTGTATGCATTTCCCGTCTTATTGGAACAGCTGGAAATATTTGATGTCCCTTTTGCCCTGATTGGTCCTGGCTTCTGTTCGTTTAGCCTTTTCTGGATATCAATGGTTTCAGTTATGGAATCAAAATATATAGAGCTCCATTAAGTCAGGGCCCATAACATCATGTTATTAACATCAGTAATGGATGTGTTCAGGGGGGAGTGAGTGCGAGAGGTTTAACTTGAGTCCCACGGGCTATATACAATATATCCCCTCAAACAAACCTTTTAATAACCAGTGGAGAGACAACTGGGCTCAAAAAGGAGCACACCTGAGATACCTGAGAGATATGCTAATAGCAGATGCAAAGTATATTGAAAATGACTTTGCATATCTCCCAGGTATGCAACTGGTGCTGAAATTTACCTGCGGCGATACTGTATATCAATCTTTTTTTAGTCATTTTCGTGTATGTCTGTGACGAGGTGAGGGATTTATGGGGATAGAAATTTGCAGCTCTGGTTGACTATTTTCTGCATTGTTTTTCCCATTCACATTAAAGTTGAAGTAAGACATTTTTTAGCAAAGAATACTAGCGCAACAGGCGCTAAATTCTACAAGAATAGTAATCCACTTATCTTAGTAAATATGTCTAATTTTAGGCAGAATTAATGCCAGTTTGTTCAACACATGTCACTGCAGACCTCTTTCTTGATACGTAGGGGGCAATGCACTAAGATGCGTTTTTACGCCCAATTGGGAATTTTTGACGCACCAGATACAAAGTGAAGCCAAAGGCAGGATTCACTAACAAGTGAAGTGCATTTTGGTCCGGACGGGCAAAAATATGCCCGATCGCGCAATTTGCTTTTTTCCCCCTGCTATAGTGCTTAAAGTTGTACAGCGCGATAGCTGAAAAAAACAGCCTGTAAGAACTGCATGGAGACGCTTCATCTCCATGCACGGCTCTTACAGGCGATCGTGAAGTATCAATATACATTTTAATACTAGTGTACATGTGCAGGGCGTCTCTTGAGCTGAGCCGCATTGGTTTCAGCCTCGGGGACCCCCTACTTCATGAGATACAGGCCCCGTTATGGGGTGCTGGTATCCCTTGTGATTTTAAAACTCCCGTGTTACATGACCAGGGGATTTAAATCCTGCGGGGGGATATGGCACTATATGTTCTGCACTTTTAAAACATTTAGAATTGCAAATAATGTCCACCAGTATTAGCCACCATAGAAGTTGTGTATACCCCCTTTGTAAGAATTTGCAACTCAGGATTTCACACTGATATTTTTGTGATCAAAATGGTACTAAACAGGTAGACCCCCTATTACCGTTACTATTTGCTTTGGCTACAACCATCACAAATTACCTTAATTTATATGGTATCTCGGTGGGGTCTCATGAATACAAAATCGATTTTATGGACAATATAATCCCGACAATCACCAGTTGCTGTCACAAATAAACTGAAGCATTAAATATAAAATTGCTTACTGAAACACATTTATTGCCACCAATTTCAACTTAAAAAGACAAACAGCGATCACCACTTTATCTTAAATAAAAATGACAGACTACCATTATACTATAAGCCTCTTAAAAATATCAGATGAAATGGTCCATATATAATATACAGTATCTAGGATAATGAAACATTACTCTTAATATAAACCTCCTTCTGAGAATTCTTTATCTCTTTTTCATCTACCCAAACCCAATTAATTTATAGATCTTAAGGAGCTTCAGTGTTAAATATAATGTTTTTTGGTCAAAGTAGAAACCCAGGAATAAAAAAAGAAAATAACATTCTGTTGAGACCTACATAAGATGGAGACCTATTAGTCCCATGCCTCTGGCCCCACCATAGAACCTCTTGGATAAGTCATTTAGCCTTCTGGCAGTATAGTAGGGTACCAGAAGATGGGTAGACAATACCACTAGATACAGATGCAGCGGCCGTTATTCGAACAAATCACGGCACCGTTTTCATGTGCGCTGCTTTACTCAACGCGGCATTAACCATTAACGCCGCCAAACGCCCCAGGCACACCTGTTTATCGCGGTTGCTTTGTTTGAATTTCATGGATTGCGTGCAATTAAATGCAATGAAATTAATAACTTGTAATGTGTAAAGTACTGTGCTACTGTGCTACTATGTCAATTTCAGGTGTTTAAAACCAGAACACTAAAATGCCATTTTCTGCACTCGCCTGCACTCGCGTCTAAAGGCGGTACGGTTGGAAGAAATGCATGTTATACAATGCGTGAAGTGTTCGAATAACGACCGCTGCATCTGTAAAATGGGATACATTGTGTGATCACAAGGAACCATGAGGCTGGCTGCATCTGTATACATACTCTGTATATCTGGCTTCCTAAAGATAAATCAATGCAGGTATTTCTTACAGTACCATCCAATTATTATGTGCTCTCTAAGAGTGTGGGATTGTAAATAAAATGTTGAGGTGTGTTGCTTCTGTTATTTAACGTCTTATACACAAACCCTATGATGATAAAAAGCAATGGGTTGATTATTTCTATTAACTCATCTGGAGCAGAATGTGTGATGCAAACGCATTAGTAGAGAAACCGGTCTCATCCTGGTGGCATCATCTTTGCCCACTTAACAATATAGATACAGTATACACTATACCCAAAGGCAACTTAATGGCATTAACCCAACTGCAACTAACTGGGTATCATATTATAGTATATAGAAGGGGTGGCCAAACTCAGTCCTCAAGGACCACCAACAGGCCGTGTTTTAAGAATATCGCTGCTTCAGCACAGGTGGTTCAATCAAAATGACTGAGCCACTGATTCAGCCACATTTGCTGAAGCTGGAATATCCTTAAAAACTGGCATGGTGGTTTCTCTTGAGGACAGAGTTTTGGCCACCCCTGGTATATAGAGTGGGATTTTGAAGGGGCAAAGTACTAATAATAACACAGTTTAAACTGTGGACACTGATGAATGATAACTGTTTTTTTTTGTAGTATTGAATTTATAGTGACTGGTCTGTACAAAGAATTTGGAAAGCACAGTACTTGGTTGTGCCTACTCTATTACTTTTGTTTCTGTCCTATTTTCATATTATCAATGCATATTTACATACTCTATATGGATTTTATATCAGTTCTTGCAAACCATGACTGGGACCTTACAAGATCACCACTTGTAAATATAATTCATACACTGTCCAGAACTGAGTATTATAAGATGCCTTGTCCTTAATTATAATGATAATAATATTTTGTTCTTAATTCACTGCAGGATTATAGTGGGGGTTTAAAAAAGTTCAATCCCTATTAACATCTCAGTAATTATTTGCATACTGATGGGGCCCATTAGATCATGTCTCATCTACTAATGTATTTCGGGACCCTCAGGCAAAGTGAATCAATGAGGTGCAGGTGTGCATAGCAGGTATAATGTAAGTGCAGATGTGCATACTGTAGCATGTTTGCCTTTGGAAACACTTAAAAACAATAAAATAACCTTCAATTGATAGAAATTAGAAAGTGAATCACTGCTCTATCATTGCTAATTTACTCACTGGCTGTTGGGTATCCTTTTGTCATTTTTATTTAGTGGTACATTAAAAGTGCTATTTTGCCAGATGGGCAATTAGTCATTTTCTCTTCTGCATTGCATCATTTATATCATGAAATGTGACAAAAAATATAGAAGTTTGGTAGAGTGTTTGGTATTAAGACATAGAAGGAAGAGATGAATACATATTCAATTAGATAGAGATGGAAATCTTCGTCTGGGTTTGGCTATGTGGGCGTGGTCAATGTTTACTGTTAATTTTGTGTTTCACACTGACTCTTTCTCTCTCTATTCGTTCAGTCAAGTACGACTCTCGGCCACTCTATGGATCAGTGTGCTCCATGTCTTCCGATCTCTCACCGCTTCTTTCAATTCTGCTATGTTCAGTGCAGTATCTTTCTTGATGGTATCTAGCCAGCGAGTTCTTGGACAGCCTCTTCCTCTTTTGCCACCGATCATTCCATGCACAACGTCCTTCTCAAGTGACTTGCTTCGCATGACGTGACCAAAGTAGGAAAGCTTTTACTTTGTTATTTTTGCCTGCAATGAGATTATCGGTTTGGTCCATTCCAGGACTGCTTGGTTCATTTTCTGGCTGTCCACGACGTCTCCAGCACCACAATTCAAATGCATCGATCTTTCACCTATCTACCTTTCCCAAGGTCCAGGTTTCGCAGCCATACAGTACAATGCTATTGGGACCAATCTGCATTTAGTTGCCAAGCTGATGCCTTCACTCTTCCCGATGTTGTTCATACTAATCATCACATTTCTTCCAAGTGCCAACTGTCTCTTAATCTCAGGGGTGCAGTCGCCATCGCGATCAATTTTGGTGCCAAGGAAGATTAAATCTTTAACCACATCAATTTCCTCATTATTGATTTTGATATTAATGTTCACATTTTTTGCTGTTGTCATGATCTTTGTCTTCTTAATGTTTTGGTGCAATCCAACCTTCTCACTTTCTTCTTTGACTTTCATGATCAGATGTTAGAGATCCTTCTTGTTTTCAGCCATCAGGGTAGTATCGTTGGCATATCAGAAGTTGTTGATGTTTCTGCCACCTTTGGCTCATCCAGACCTGCTCGCCGCTTGACAGATTCTGCGTACATGTTAAAAGCTGCTGGTGATAGGATGCATCCTTGGCATGTGCCCTTTCCTATCTTGAGCCAATCCATGTCTACATTTATATTGTTTATATTAATTGTTAATTGTTATATATTATATTAGCATTTGGGAGGAGTGCGTGATTGGTACTGTGGGCATATTGCGATGTCAAAGTGAAACGAGGGTGATGGAAATATAACATATACTCAGTTACATTCATTGTCAGTAGAATCAAACATACGTACTGTACTTTACTGCATATACTACTACTGTACGTATACCAAGCTTTAGTATTTGCACTTCAATGGGTGGATATTTTTTCGCATTATTAGTAATGTACAGATTATACTGTATATATATATTTTTTTAAATATGGATATGCACATGGGCGTCCGCAGAAATTTTTTCAGGGGGGGGGGCATAATTTTAACGGCCAGTGCCCGGCGTGAAAGTGGTGGTGAGTGCACCGTGGCGAGCGAGCCGACCAGCATAAGGGGGGTTTCCCCCCCCCCGAGAAAAGCTTGAAGGTTAATAAAGCAATATTAAATATTAAAAAAACACCATTGCATGCAGTTGCACCACATTATTCATACACACACTCTCCCCCCCTCTGCATCTCCCATCTCTCTCCCCCCCTCTGCATCTCCCATCTCTCTCCCCCCCTGCATCTCCAATCTCTCCCCCCCTCTGCATCTCCCATCTCTCTCCCCCTCTGCATCTCCCATCTCTCTCCCCCCCTGCATCTCCCATCTCCCCCCCCCCTGCATCTCCCATCTCTCTCCCCCCCCTGCATCTCCCATCTCACTCCCCCCCCCTGCATCTCCCATCTCTCCCGCCTCTGCATCTCCCATCTCACGGTGAGAGTGATTAGGGGTGCCGGGGTGTAGGAGGGAGGGCCAGAGGGAGAGTCTGGGTGCCGGATGGGGAGTTACAGCGCGGGAGAGCGGGAGGGCACGTGGCGGCCCCCACCACTGCCCCCCCCAACCTCCCCCCACCCCCAATCTCCCTCGCCCCCCCCAAGCTACTTTGCCCCCCCAAACTCCCTCTCTCCCCCGCATCTCCATCTCTCCCTGGTCCCACGGGTCCCTACCGTATGCGGCCACGGGTTCAGACGGACGGTGAGGCTGAAATGAAACAGACGGTTCGATCGAGGTGCTGGCTGGTGTGGAAAAGCGCGGGAGAGCGTGGCGGCCCCCACCCCTGCGTGACTGCTGCCGTCTACTTTCGCTAAAGCCCCGCCTCCCATCCAATCCCGGGCCGCGGCCCAGCATATTTTATTAAATTGATGCGAGGATCCAGGGGTGGGCAAGCGCCCCCCCTTCCCCCACCTGCGGACGCCCATGGATATGCATCTTCTAGCACTAGTACATTTTAGCTCAAAAAATATTTGTTTACAAAATCCCTGGATTGGAATATATGTACATTAATTGGACGTTATTATTGTTTAAATACATTGTAACAGCCTACACACTTCAACAATTGGGCACGGACCGTTCCAACCTCATTTTCCAGAGAATTGGAAATTGATTTGAAATAAATAGACGTTGAACAAATACCTGTCCTTCTCCTGTTGGTCCATTAAAGTCATGAAAAGCTGCAACTAAACTACTTCCCTACTCTACATTTCCTCGAATGTAAATACCCTGCTACCCCTATATGTTTTTTAATTACTTGATTGCGCCTCTCAATTAATCCTACTGTATGTACTGTATCTTTAAAACAATGTCACAACCATTTGCTGTGGGGCAGTCATTTGAATGATATCAGCTATTGTGTATTATGGTAATGATTAAAGCCTAGGGTCTCTTCAATAAATGTTATCTATTCATGCAGTTAGTTAATCATATCCTCAGGAAATCAATGCTGTAAGAAGTTTGACTTATTGCAAACCGACTGTAGCTTGTTTTTGTGTATTCCTTTTTGAATGGTTTTGCGCCTTTAGACATATACTTTGACTTAAAACAATTGCCATCGCTCATAATAGAGCAGCATTGAATAGTCTAATCAATAAACATGCAACAAAGTAGCAGAGTTGTTTTTATTGACAAAAGCGAGAAAAACTTTCTGGGTGAAATTCACGCTTTAAGATAAAAGCCGTCACATATCTAAACTAAAGCTGCAAAAAGGAAACTATTTGATTAGGTTTCTGCAGACTAATGATTTTTTTTAGGAAAGGTGCATGTCACCTCAAAGGGTTTCTTAAAAAATGCCTTTTGCCAAATAGTTTAATTATAACAAATTTTGTTGGAAAAAGTTTGCCACGTTTCTCCTTTGTAGTTGGAGCCAGCGGAATTATTACATAACATATCAGAAAACATTCCATTTCAAACCAAGTAAGGAAGGATGATATTGGAGAGGTGTTTTAAAGGTAGGTGTCTTAGGCTGCGTCCATAGGACTGCAGCCGTGCGGAGGCGCGTGGAGGCTGAGGGAAAGCGGGTGCTTTCCCTGGCCTTGGCCCGCTCGCCGTCCGGGGGCGTGTCGGGGGGGGGGGGGCTGTGACGTCACGGAGCTGGTTCTCCCTCAATGGGCGAGCCACACGTGACCGGCCCTGCGCTCCCGTGAGCGCTTGAATTTAAAATGTTTCTAGGACTTGCGGAAGCGTGCGCGAGCCCCTGCTAAAGCCGCTCTCATTGCGGCTGCAGGGGCTCACTGCCGAGCAGCAGCGCGCCTCATCACGGGTCAGCGCATAAGCGCTGACCATGCCCGAGGCCTAATCCTTTGATTTTGACAAGTTACTTTGTTGTGTTCAGTGATTTCACGTTGAAATTGCTGTAAACTTTATTTTTCCAATTTTCTGCATTCGTTGTGTTTGTTGCTTGTTTTGACTTTAAGAGGCAATCCAAGCAGCTTAATAAAAATATATATATTTTGTTTTAATATATGCAGCACTATATTACCTTTATTGAAAACTAATTACCTAAGCTGCCGATCGATTGGTTCTCCCTTGATAGATCAGAAAAATCCTGCTCCCCAGGGTATACTAAATGGCTGCCATTCAGTTTCAATAAATCCTTCAGTCAGTGTAACTCAGCAGCTACAATGTATTCTTATATTACTATGACAACATTTTCTATTGTTACAGTTTGCAGCTTAATTTGCTGGGATATTGGCAACAAATTATCACAAACAGGAAAGTGTTGAAAAGATGTTGCACTGTTGGGAGGTGGGATAAAAACTGCTATAGAAATCAAAAGATATCAATATATTAAAACTCATAAAAAATGTCATTAAGAGTAAAATTTAAAAAAGTGGTATTATCTAATACTACGGAAATAATTTATTTAAAAAACAAACAAAAAAAACCACATGTACTGTAGGATATTGTAGGATTCACCTGACGATGAAAGGGCCATATGGGACCTGAAACATTGTTTTTTTCACTGTTCTTGGCTGTTACAATAAAAGGAGAATTTCATTATGAATTTGTGCGTAGAGCTCTACTGAGTATCTATGTCTTAGAGTAGACCTGCGCAATGAAGAATGTTTTTGTCTATGTTGTGTTGGCTGCACAAGCCGGGTTCTCCGCGCCTGAAACTGTTTCGCCGCACTTTGGAATTATCATATAATCCTATCCTTACTTCATTTTTCACCAATTCTTTGGTTGGTTTCCAATATTTTCCTGTACGTCAAAAATGATTGAATGTGTACCAATATATTATATACGTAAATTCAGTGAATCCCAGAAATATTGCAGCTCCATGAATTTGTCAAAAAAGAAATTGCACCATACCTATAAAATGTCCCCAGTATGTGAAAATATATAGTTTTGAATCAGTACAGCGGGGCACAAGTGGAAGTTATATAGGTCAATACCAAAAAAAAGAACCTCATCAGACAAAGCCAAGAATTCACATCTAGAACTCTCAAGGGTCACATGTAAAAATGCATATCTGTTGCACACTTAAAATATATATTTAAGGAATCGGGGAACACGTCCTCTGTGGCGTGTTCCCTCCTTACCTGCTGCTGCCGCCGCGGCCACTGTTCCTGCCCATGCACGCTCCCCCGCTCTCATTACAGAGCTCGTGCGCACCCGCCGCTCTTCTAGATTCTGCACGGAACCTGGTCCCGCCTCCCGCACGCGTCGCGCATCTCTCCCACGCGGCGGGCACACGTGATGACGTGCGACGATCCCCAGCTGCGTGGCAAGTCTCTCCTCCCTGCCTTGTTGCCTGCAGCCTATCCCAGCTCCGCTGGGCGCGCCTCCGCTCTGCCCCCTGTTCTCATTGGTCTGCCCTGTCTGTAAATACTTCCTACTTCCTTCCATGCTTTGCTCAGCATAATCCTATGTAGCCTCGTGAAGCTCACTTCTGTTGTGCAGTGCTCTGTCTCCTTTGCAGTTAATCTCTTGTGTTCCTACTTGGCTTGTTTGTGGACCCTTCTGGATTTTGGACTTTGGCATATCCTCGACTACAGCGATCTCTTCTACTCTTGAACACGGCATACGGACTCGGACAACGCTGCTCTCTACAATCCGAGACAATGGCTTATGGACCCCTACTATCCTGTCTTCTCCAATCCAAAAACTCGGCAAGTATACCGCATCTCCTACACTCTCCAACCCAGACCCGGCAACGCTAAACTATTCACCTTCCAGGCACACCTCCACTGCTGCGGGTGTGTGGTGTTATACCTTCCCACCTCAGTGCCGGGGTCTTGTCTTGTTTGTGGGCAGTGCGAGTGTTACAGAAGGCTGAGCCCAACAAACATAGACACCCCAGAGGTGGGCCCAGCCCTGTCCCCCATTTCTGAGCATTTTCATTATTTAAACAACCAAGACACCTCCTTGGCCCAGAAAGTCGCCATTATTTCACTCCATCAGTCTCAGTCTCGCATTCTCAGACCTTCGACATTGCCCTCCTCTAGTCCGGAGCCCAGTGTACCTATGGAGCCATGTCTCCCCACTCCCAATCGCTATGCTGGTGACCCACATGGGTGTCGAGAATTCTTAAACCAATGTACATGGGTGTCGAGAATTCTTAAACCAATGTGATGTTCAATTTGAATTAACTCCTTCTTGCTTCTCTTCCAACAGAGCTAATGTGGCTTAAATTATTGTACTCTTGACTGGCGATGCATTGTCTTGGGCTTCTCCCATCTGGGAGCAGAGACCCGAACTTACACAAGATTTCACTAAGTTCAAGAAAGAATTCAAACAGGTGTTTGATACTCCTTGTCGTAAAGTTACTGCTGCATCTTCTTTGTTTCATATTTACCAGGGCCACAGATCTGTTGCTAAGTATGCTTTGGAGTTCCGAACCATCGCTGCGGAGATGGGCTGGAACGATGAGGCTTTACCTGCAGCCTTCTGGCAAGGACTTTCTGTGACTCTGAAGAATGAGTTAGCTGCTCAGGAAAGACCTCCCGCACTAGAGGATCTGATAGCCATATGTATTAGGGTGGATCAATGCCTTCAGGAAAGGTGGCTTGAAAGCCATCATGCTCGCTCTCCCACTCCTATGCTTCCTATCTGCAGTCCTACTCCCACCATTCTCCCAGCTCTTGAGGCCCCAGAACCCATGCAGTTAGGAAGTAATCAACTCTCCTATTCTGAGAAACAATGCTGGAAGAATGAGGGCCTATGTTTCTACTGTGGTCTACCTGGACAACTGGTGCGCCACTGCCCTACGGAGCCGGGAAATGCCAACACCCAATGAGGTATGCGGGAAACTCATTGGGTACTAATTCTTCTTCCCATACTAAGGGAAGACTACCGAAAAGGATTATGCTTCCAATGTTCCTCGAGGTCCTGACTTCAGAGTATCTGCGTCCGCTTTGTTGACTCCGGGTCTGGGGGAAACTTTGTGGACCAGGATTTCGCCAACAAGCACAACATCCCTATGATACTGAAGTCCGTACCCGTCGGTCTCGAGGCCTTTGATGGAAGATATCTCCAGCCAGCCTTCATTTCTTTGGAGACAGTTCTTCTTTCCCTCTCCACGAAGGAAG
This sequence comes from Ascaphus truei, assembly GCF_040206685.1. Classification (NCBI taxonomy): domain Eukaryota; kingdom Metazoa; phylum Chordata; class Amphibia; order Anura; family Ascaphidae; genus Ascaphus; species Ascaphus truei. The sequence continues at coordinate 15,484,996 of NC_134498.1, forward strand.
GTCATAAAGAGAAAATTTCCTTGGATGTAATTCACTCCCCTGCGGTGCAGGTAATCATGTGTCTACCTTGGCTTCAACACCACAATCCCCAGATAGATTGGACTGATAACAAACATATACAGTGGGGCCCAGTTGCTAAGAGTCCTTCTACGCCCCCCGTACAAGTAGCTGCCGGCCTAAAGACCACCAAACCTGCTAACCTTTCTCTTCCTGTAATATATTTGGAGTTTCTTGATGTATTTGATAAGGTTCGTTCAGAGGTTCTGCCCCCTCTGTCCCTTTGACTGCCCTATTGATCTTTTGCCGGGTGCCAAAGCATCCCAAAGCTAGGTCTTATCTTTTATCTCTCCCGGAGACTAAGGCCATATCCGAATATATTCAAGAGAATTTAAAGAAGGGCTTTATAAGAAATTCTACTTCCTCTGCCGGTGCAGGGTTCTTTTTCATTAAGAAGAAGGATGGGTCACTTCGCCCGTGTATTGATTACAGAGGTTTGAACAAGATTACTATAAAGAATCGCGACCCTTTGCCCCTGATTTCCGAACTTTTCGACCGCTTACAAGGTGCTACCATTTTCTCCAAGCTGGACCTCCGTGGGGCTTATAAACTTATACGTATACGACAAGGAGACGAATGCAAGACGGCCTTCAATACACGCAACAGCCATTACGAGTATTTTGTTATAACCTTTGGACTTGGTAATGCACCTGCGGTTTTCCAGGAGTTCGTGAATGAAGTTTTTTGTGAAGTCCTTAACATTTTCGTCATTGTATACCTTGATGACATCCTCATCTATTCTAAGTCCCTCTCGGAACATATTTAGCGCACAACATCTGGGAGAGTTGTTCCAGCTCTCTCCCCCTGGTGGCCGCAGAAACCCTGAGGGGTGCTCCCGGAACCCCGGTTAATAATCACTGCTATAGGGTCTAAGATCCAAATGTTTTGTCAAATATTAGGGAAAACACTCCCAAAGTACATTGAAAGGGAAAATTAAATCTTCAATTAAATGTTTTCTGGAAAGTTGTTGTTACTATTAATTGATTATGATTAGTATTCGGTGCTCTCTTCTAATAATAATAATAATAGCATGTTTTTGTATAGCGCTGCTAGTTATACGTAGCGCTTTACAGAGACATTTTGCAGGCACAGGTCCCTGCCCCGTGGAGCTTACAATCTATGTTTTTTGGTGCCTGAGGCCCAGGGAGATAAAGTGACTTGCCCAAGGTCACAAGGAGCTGACACCGGGAATTGAACCAGGTTCCCCTGCTCAGTGCCAGTCAGTGTCTTTTACTCACTGAGCCACGCCTTCTCCCCAATCCCCCTTTATAACTTGTACGCAGCTGGAATAAACATTGTACAGTAACTTATTTGCCCAATTTAAAAAGTTAGAGCAGTCCACAAGAGTTTCTCACCCCACACTCTGTCTGGCAGAGGGTATAAGTAGGTGTGCAATGATACTAGTTCTACTATGGACAGGCAACCGTTTCACTGTGTCAATGGAGTAAATAAAATAAACTAACAAAATCGCACACATCAGATATGTGAAGGTGCGTTGAGACGATTTTTTTTTGGAAAACGTGATATATACCTTCCAGGTCAAACATGGAATTTGCACGCCAATATTCTTATGTAGGCATGTCATCTTAAACAGGGGTACATAAGAGTACAAAAATAATAACAAATGTACACCTCAAAGTGTAAAATATTTCAGCAAATAGTACGTGAAAAAAGAGAGAGAAATTGTATATAAAGAGAGAAAAGAAGGTGAAAAATAGAATAAAAATGTATGAGCACAATAATTGCGATCTGATAGCCATTAACTGCATAATGTATCTAATGAATTAAGTAGCTGACTACTGAATAGCACTTAGTGGGCATGTTGAAATAGGTACGGTTTAATGGAAATACAAAAGAACACCGTAACTATCATCTAATAGCGTCTAATTGTTCCCTCAGTGCAATACGCAATACTGTAGTTCAGTACATAGTGTATATACGAGGATGAGTGACAGTCTTAATTGGTAGCAATTAATAAGTACATAGAAGGAAATATAGGTAATTGGAATATAAGTGAATATAGTGACCCTGATCTTAGATATTTTAATCATTCATTCAAAAGAATAATAGTAGTAAGCATTATTCCCTGGCTAATGAATTACTGTAATGGAGTTATTTATATCTTATATGGTAAGCTCAAGTATATACAATAAATACAATAAACACGTTAAAATGGATATAAAGTAAAAGGTGACACTGTATGCTCACCTGCAGGTCATTACCCAGAATCCCTGGCTGCAGTGGAAGCATTGCATGCTAAGAGATAATGGGGAAAGGCAGGTTGCAGACATGTCAGAAACGTGATTGTGCTCACAAGTGATATTGTTATTTGCTGCACACTGTATGGGGGAGGGGTGTTCTCACTTTTTTTACCCACTATAACTGGTTTAATGTGTGGTTGAAACTTACTGTATTCAAACATCACATTGCAAAGCCAGTATAACCAGACTCAAAGGGTCAAAACAGCTGTCTGTGAGTAGGGCTATGCACTTCTGTAACTCAGGCTTTGCTGAAAAGCTGTGTAATGTGGCAGGCATAAGCTTATAGGGAACCATGTTAAAATGGACATGTTATAAAAGGTGCCACTGTCTGCTCATTTCCATGTCATTTTTCCTGAATCCCTGGCTGCACTGTATGATGTGAGATAATGGGGAAAAGCAGCGTTACAGATATGTCTGAGATGTGAATGTGCTCACAGGTGTTATTTATATTTGCTATATTGGATTACAAATAGTTCTGATTTGTAAAGTAAATTGTAAATGTATTATTTCCAATTAAGATACTCTAGGGGTTCTAAATAAGGTGTCACTCCATTTCAAGGGGTAATTCTATAGCCACCGCAGGGGATTTTTCATTGAAATTCCCCTTTAAAGTAAATCGGTGTATATAGAATTAGACCCTAAGTGAGCAAAATGTATTACAGATGTAACTGTGCTACATAAAAATATAAAAAGAAACACATTATCCTCTTAGGGGAAATATTCCAGTGGTATATTTGTGTATACTATATCTGATAAAGAAGATTGCATAACCTAAAGCTAGGTGTGTAAATACCTGTATTTGTATATAATATAAGAAAGTGTATAAAGGAAGTAATGAATAGTTACAATCATAACTCAAAACAATATTACTAATCATCAATAATACTGTTGACTTGAAACTCCTATGTTGGACATGTTGGGAATATGTTGGACTTGCCTCTAAGAGGATTCTGGGTAGGAAGGAAGACTTTGTTTTGTTGGAACACTTGGACAGTGTGAACCAGCAAGGGATGGGTTAATGTTTCAAAGAGATGAGGCAGGTGAAAGAGCAAACAAAACAGTACCCATTATCTGTACAAAGGGCCTTGCCATCTACTCCTAACCGCTCAACGCATGCACGTACAGACGCATGCACACACCCATTCAAATGAAAAGAAGAGACAGTTACAGATGATAAGAAGATTAGGAGAATACGCAGAGGATGCTAGCACGTAAAAATGAAGTGGTGTGAAAGGTTTCAGTACAATGCCCTGAATAAGATTCATTTGTCTAACAACCAAAGTGGCCGTTTCCATTGCAGGAAAACAGAGTTGGACTATCTAACCAAATTGCTTGCTGAGCCTTAAATTAAAAAAAAATGTACATTGAGAAATGTCTGTGTCAGACTCAATGTCCTTCAAATACATCAAAGGTATTTTAACGCCTATAACCATGGATGTTATCTCTTTTACAGAATGATAGACTTAAATTGACATAGCACTCGAGTAGAGTGATCATTATCACTCGTACAAACTTGTTTTACATTGAAAGTCACAAGTGAGGAGTTTCTAAGCAACATAGAGAGACACTCCAATGGCCAGTCACTTCAAGTGTCAATATAAAGCATGACAAGGTAAATTCTATAGAGAAACGTCACCTGCGATAGCTGTACAGGAGCATAATAGAAAAAGGGTCAGTGGCCGCTATTCGGAGAGAACTTGAAATATGGCAGTGAGTCTATAATTAGTTAGACTTGTGTGCAAAAATATCAAAATACACTTTTAGTATTCAAACAATGATGAGGACAAACACAATAAAAACTCTAAACAACACATGAAGTCGCAGAGCGAACTATCCCCTCGCCAATACACAAATCAGTGTGGACATACCTGTGTGGCTCTTGTAAGTGCTGTAGATTTATTTCTTCTCAAAAAAGTTTCTTTGACAGTGGCCATAATAAGGAATTCTGCATCAAGGATTTCTTTAATTGCCGCACCACGGGGATTATTTATGTGCTGAGCTGTGCATGTCAACTTTTGTATGTAGGCATGACGTTCGGGGAGCTAAGAAAGCGCACATTTGAACATGCATGCAATATTAGGACTGCCACTAAGGATTTATCTAAAAACAAACAACTGATTAGTGTAGTCAGACATTTCTACTCTGTACATGCAGGCTCTACGGTGGGTCTCAAAGTATGGGGTTATTTAAATGTATCATTGGGTAGTAGGGGAGGTCATTTAAAATTAGAATTCCTCAGACATGAATCCAGATGGATATTCAATTTAAACTGTTACCCCTAGAAGGTTAATTGAAGATTTAAGCTTTTCATCCTTTATTTAAGGGTTGCCTTTAAGAGTCTTCATGGTGCCATTATGGTTGGTTCCATTATAGGTACTTTGCATTCATTCCCAAATGTTTTACTGATAATGGCCTTTATTCTATACATTTTTGCCTCAGACGACGTCACACAGTCGGTCTATTTAAGGACGGTTGGGGTCTGTTTGTCATTTCCCTGTGAAGCCAGAACAGTGAAATGCCTCGTTAGGTCTATGCTTACGTCAGAGTGTTCCCCCTCCTTGTGACTCAGAAAACCAATGGTGTGGTTTACGCGACCAGTGCTGCTGCGTCCCGGGTGATGTTTGCTGTCTTATCCTCTGTTTGACTACCTGCATACCATTGCTACAATTATTATTATTAGCACTCATTGACAGGACTTTCAAGGACGTGGTTCGTATGCAGCTGCATTTATCTGATGTGCTACCATTGAAAAACCAGGGCTGTTTTTTGCATCATGCCGTGGATTTTGCACTATAATAGTGTCTCATAGGGCACCGTTTATCGAGACATTTTTGATAGATATCAGGGCACTTTTGTTTCTTTTTTGGTCTATTGATTACCATCATCCGTGATCTGCATTTTTTTAATTGGATACTCTCCTCAGATCTGGGTTACTGTATATAACTATTACCCTTGTTACATTGTTTATACACAGACACTCACTGATACATTTATTACATAGTGTATTGCATTCAAACTGTGATATGCACTTTTGTGAGTGGAAGAAATAGCATACACAAGTACTAACAGTACAATATACCTCTAAAGTAAGTATTGAATGGTCAACAGTGATAATAACCAAAACACGTGATAAAGTGTCCAAAATGAATGGAGGTCTCTTAATTGGTGCATGGCCCACCCTAGGCATTGTTTAATGCCGAGCGCAGTACTGTGATTTTATTCTCTTCTTCTCCTGAAATAGATTTCACCAAGCAGGAAAACATTGTTATTATTATTACTATTATTAATATTATTATTATTATTATTATTATTATTATTATTATAATACAAGTAATGGTACATAGGTACATAGCTACATAGGTACATAGTACATAGTAGATGAGGTTGAAAAAAGACGTACGTCCATCAAGTTCAACCTTATTAAATTTAGACAACAGATACTTTATCCTATATCTATACTTACTCATTGATCCAGAGGAAGGCAAACAAAAAACCCCAGTGACATATCATCCAATGATATCTCATAAGGGGAAAAATAAATTCCTTCCTGACTCCAAGAATTGGCGGATCAGATTAGGGATCAGATTAATCCCTGGATCAACATTCTTCCCATGTATACTTATTTGGTATATACCTGTATACCTTTCCCATCTAAAAAGATGTCCAACCTTTTTTTGAATAAATCTATTGTATCTGCCATCACAGTCTCCATGGGTAATGAATTCCACATTTTAACTGCCCTTACTGTAAAGAACCCTTTCCTTTGTTGCTGGTGAAATCTCTTTTCCTCCAAGCTTAAGGGACGGCCCCGTGTCCTTTGTACTGCCCATGGGATGAACAGTTCTTTTGAAAGCTCCTTGTACTGTCCCCGAATATATTTGTATATAGTTATCATATCCCCTATTAGATGCCTCTTTTCTAATGTAAATAAATCTAATTTAGCTAGCCTCTTCTCATAAGTTAGAATGTCCATCCCCTTTATTAATTTGGTGGCTCTTCTCTGCACTCTCTCTAGTTCCATAATGTCTTTTCTTAGGATTGGTGCCCAAAATTGTACTCCATATTCAAGGTGTGGTCTTACTAATGCTTTATAAAGGGGCATAATTATGTTTACTTCCCTTCCATCCATTGGCAGTTTGATACAAGATAAGACCTTGTTTGCCTTTGCAGCTACTGCATGACTTTGGGCACTATTGTTAAACCTTCTGTCTACAAGCACTCCTAAATCCTTCTCCTTCAAGGATTCCCCCCAAATATCTCCATTTAATTTGTAAGTCGCCTTTTTATTCTTGCATCCCAAATGCATAACCTTAGATTTATCTGACATTTCTTATTTTGATTAGGAATATATCTATTATATATTTGTTCCTGATTTTATTTACTGCTCTAGGATTAGAAACAGCTGATTTAATAATGAGCTTGCATTGCACTAAAGTTTCGAGGTGCTAGTTTGCCCCGGAAACTGAGATTCACTGAGGCTTGTTAAGACCTCTTTCTTCTCAGCTGCAGACATGCAAGTTGAATAATTCACAGCTTCTTCATAAGCATACCATTTGTATACCAACCATTATCTACAGCAGAAGCTTAATTCACCCTGAAGTTTATTAGATAATGCAAATGCATTCACAATCCAGTTCTTTGCCTTCTATAAAGGCACCTACTAAAAGGCTTCAAAAACCCTTCATCTGCCTCTATTGCATTCTGGAGTATAACCCTGTAATGAGTCCCTGAGGGACCAAGGAAAAAATGTGCTCCCGATATTACATTAAGGTCTGAGAAAAACTAGTTTAAAGTAAAAGCAACAGAAACTTCAACCAAAGCCAAAGACAGAAGCAGCAGTCTTGCCTCCAAGCCATGATGCCCTTTTTTACATACATGTGATTGTACCACTGCTCATGTGTGAATGAAATTGACCATCGAAAGTTTATTTATAAAATATTTTGCCAGGAAGTAATACATTGAGAGTTACCTCTCATTTTCAAGTATGTCCTGGTCACAGAGTTATAATGACAAATGCATGGTTATAATTACATAGTTACATAAGTGAACAGGGTTATACATTATATACAATACATTGCATGCACAGTTAAAGAGAGTACTGTATATACTTTAGGCATATGTAACAGACACAGACAAGATTAAAATATGAGACAGCTTTGGTTTTAAAAGAATTTAGACTGGTGGTGGCTGTGAGAGTCTCAGGTAGGTTGTTCCAGTTTTGGGGTGCACGGTAAGATGAGGAGTGGTCGATACTTTGTTGAACCTTGGGACCATGAACAGTCGGAGTCAGATCTTAGATGATAAGTGCTGCATGTGGTAGGGGTGAGGAGCTTGTTCAGATAGGCAGGTAGCTTGCCCAGAAAGTATTTGAAGGCAAGACAGGAAAGGTTAACTTTGCGCCTAGTTCAAGTGATGATCAATCTAGTTCTTTGAGCATTTCACAAGGTTGTGTGTTGTAGTTGCATTGGAGGACAACGCGGCACATTGAGTTGAAGAAGGGTATTAAATCTGCCAAGATGAATTTGGGGTGCCGAGCCATATACTATGGCCCCAAAGTCTATAATTGGCATCAGCATCTGCTGTGTGATGCGCTTTCTGACCAGCAGACTTAGGGAGGCCTGAGTTAGAGCCTGAGAGAGACACATGTTGGGATCAACCTGAAAGGTAGGAATGAAATGAGTTTGAAGCATGCTTCCCTATTCCAGAGCTCAGGAGTTTGTTAAGCAAGATATCATGATCAACAGTATCAAAAGCCTTTGCAAAATCTAGGAATATTGCACCAGTGAGTTGTGAAAAGGGTGGATAGAACAGGGCACTACGGATTTCAGAATGCAAATGTATTGCCAATGTATTCAACATGACGTTTTGGCCTCACACGGCCTTTACCATGTGAAGCCGAAACGTCATGTTGAATGTATTGGCAATAAATTTGCATTCAGAAATCCGTACTGCCCTGTTCTTTTCTTTGATCATTGGATTACAACGCAGAGTATCCTGAACCAGGAGCACCAGTATTTGTGCTCATATATTTAATGATTATAGGTGTTCAGCAGTTCCCTTATACCAGTGACTTGTATCAGTTCCATTACACACTGGATCTCATTGCAAACGTTTAGCAGGGTAGTTACGATGGAGTGTTTGGGGCGAAAGTCAGATTGGAATTGGCTAGGGAAATTTGTCTTGGTTCAGTAATAGCTTAATTGGGAGTGAATCCATTTTTCCATGACTTTGGAGAGTATTGGGATAAGAGAGATTGGCCTGTAGTTTGAGGCAGTATTTCTGTCCCCACTTTTCAAGATTGGGACAACTCTGGCAGTTTTCCAGGTCTTAGGGATATGGCCTGCAGACAGGATAGAGTTGACTATGGAAGCAAATGTTTTGGCAATAGCTGGGGCACCAAGTCTTAGGAACTTAGATTGCAGTAAGTCAGGTCCACATTGGCTGCTTAGTTTTAATTTGAGGAGCGCTGGAGTAATCTCTCCTTCAGATACTGGGACAAATTGAAAATTGGGAGCAGTGTTGAGAGAGGGTGGGACTATAGAGGTACTCTCAGAGTGAGGTTCATGCTTGCGGTTTGGGTTGCATTTCGCTAATAAGTTAGTAGCACACCCCACAAAGTAATCATTGAATGCATTTGCAATGTCAGTGGGATTTGTCAGAGTAATATCCTCCTTAGTGATATTACTAGGTTGTTGATGGCTAGAATGCTGGAATATATTGTTGATAAGAAATCTACGTAAGTACCAGCACTCACTGTCTAATAGCTAAATGATGAAAACAGTTGTAATGCAGAATAAACATTTAATAATAAAACGAACCAGAAATAAATCAAATGTGTTTGCAGAAACCAGTATCACAAATGGGCATGTCACAAAGTGAGGGGTGGGGTGTCCAAGAGGTACTTCCCTAAGCCTCCCTTCCCCTATAACTGGTCAAATCAGACACCCCTGAAAATAGATAGCAAACATACAGTGTAGGCTAAATACAGCTAAACAGCTAATAGCAGGGCAGCAAGAATCCACTAAAGTCAATGCCAGTTGTTCAAGTACCACAAGAAACTGTAGGCAATGGTACAGTAAAGGCTGAACACAGCTTGCAAGAAAGCAGCTTGCAGAGAAGCACCAGGAGTCCACAACAGTCAATGAAAGGTTAACGGGAATTGCAAATGAAGACAGTAATCAAACCCTCTGGCTCTGCTGCTTGTGCTATTTTCAGGGGTGTCTGATTTGACCAGTTATAGGGGAAGGGAGGCTTAGGGAAGTACCTCTGGGACATTTTGGACCAGGGGGAATGGGCCAGATGAAGAGGTAGTCCCTCGAAACGTCGCCCCCCTAGCATACTTGCCGTTCTCCGTTTTTTGTGTATATTCCTTGTGTTTCATGTTTTTTCCCCTTTTCCGGAGAACGGCAAGTATGCTAGGGGGGCGACGTTTCGAGGGACTACCTCTTCATCTGGCCCATTCCCCCTGGTCCAAAAGGTCCCAGAGGTACTTCCCTAAGCCTCCCTTCCCCTATAACTGGTCAAATCAGACACCCCTGAAAATAGCACAAGGAGCAGAGCCAGAGGGTTTGATTACTGTCTTCATTTGCTATTTCCATTAACCTTTCATTGACTGTTGTGGACTACTGGTGCTTCTCTGCAAGCTGCTTTCTTGCTTGCTGCCCTGCTATTAGCTGTTTAGCTGTATTTAGCCTACACTGTATGTTTGCTATCTATTTTCAGGGGTGTCTGATTTGACCAGTTATAGGGGAAGGGAGGCTTAGGGAAGTACCTCTTGGACACCCCACCCCTCACTTTGTGACATGCCCATTTGTGATACTGGTTTCTGCAAACACATTTGATTTATTTCTGGTTCGTTTTATTATTAAATGTTTATTCTGCATTACAACTGTTTTCATCATTTAGCTATTAGACAGTGAGTGCTGGTACTTACGTAGATTTCTTATCAACAATATATTCCAGCATTCTAGCCATCAACAACCTAGTTTCTTATCAACAATATAACAATATAGTTTCTTATCAACTATATACTCCGTAATAATAGTCACTGGTGTGGGTGCAGATCCTATAATGAAGAATAAGCAATACGATACCGTTTGGAAATGAAATCAGCAGGCAGCACTCCAGAATTGAACAACAAGTGTATTGAAAAAATAAACACAAAACCAACGTTTCGGTCCACGAATGGGACCTTTGTCAAGGTGGTGCAGTTACAGGACAGAAGTGAACACATATATATATACCCCTAGAATACTCACAAATAACTGGTGCTTCAAATCAAGTTGATTGCACAGCGTGATGTCAGATGCAGTGCTGACATGGGGTGACCTCAATGTGAGCACTCAGTACAAGGTGTACTTAGTAGCTCAATAGGAAATATAGTGGAAGCCACTGCAGGGGGATAAAAGTTCACACAGTGGCTCCCAAGCCAAACGTGGTGTGTGTAGGCTCCACATGTATGTGTGTGGCAGAAGCCATAGAGCTGAACTGTGGTCCCTATTCACATTGCTGCAGTGTCACTTATGTGGCAAACAGAAAAAAAGTCCCAACCACAAATTGCATATGAGGCCAAGGTTAGACATGCACTGTCATACAAATATCAACATTTCAAGGTGCTAAGTGCAAAAATATAAATGTTAAAATGACGATGTGGAAGGCTGTTGGTCACTCGTGGACCTAGTATCAAATCTGTGGCTGTTTCCGTGGACCCGGCACGTGACCAATATAAACTGCCCTGGCATAAAGCTGTGGCAGAAGCGTCACAAGACCATTGCAATGGATACATAATATGTAGCCTGGGTGTGGCTTCTAATGACATTACTGATAAATGGGGCATTAACCACCTACAAGGCAAAACATGATAATCGTTAATGCAAAACCTGCTCAATGTCCAAGAGCCTTAGTGTACAGTCCATAGTCCAATCCTTATCCGAAACGGGTATGTCCTGGTGGTTTGCCCATGGAAAATCCCTATGTGCAGAATAGGCGCCCTGTTGGTGAAAAACCTAATAAACAGAGTGAAATAATGCCTACTATAATAAGCAAAGTTAACTATTGCAGCAGGGAAACCAGCGATGTGTGAATCCTCAGTCAGCACAGCCATACTCCTCTGGGGATGTAAAATCCCCTATTACAAGCAGCTATGGCATAGAAAAGCAACAGAGCATATATAAGAAACACGTAGTGGGTAAATCCCTGTATGCAGAATAGGCGCCCTGTTGGTGAAAAACCTAGTAAACAGAGTGCAATCATGCCTATTATGATAAGCAAAGTTAACCATTGCAGCAGGGAAACCAGCGATGTGTGAATCCTCAGTCAGCACTGTCATGCTCCTCTATGACATAGAAAAGCAAGAAAGCATATACAAGAAACATATAGTTGGCAAAACAAGTTGTGGGGATATAAAATCTCCTAGAGTCAACATGAAAAACCCTCAATCGGCTGGTTTAAAGGAAACAACTTAATTTGAAATCTTCATTCATACCCCGTGGACTGAGTGTGTCCAAGCTGTGGATAGTTCTTGCTTCCAACTGTAGTAGTGCCCGATTCCTATCACCACCTCTCGGGAATGCTTGGACCTGGGCGATAGGCATACATCTCAGCGTTGCCAAGCTATGCTATTTCTCTTTGAAATGGCGAGCCACTGGTTGCTGTGTAAGATCCTCATTGTCATCTGTGTCTGCTAGAGCTTTTCTGATTGTCGACCGGTGCAGACTTAGACGCTCTTTGAGCATGCGGATAGTTTTTACAACGTAGTATAGTCCGCACGGGCACTTAATAAAGTACACAACGAACTTGGAATCGCAGTTCAGGAACTCTTTGATCTTCAGACAATTTCCCTGATGTGGATGTGGATAAGTCTTGCCAAGAATCATGTACTGACAGTTAAAGCATCCGCGACATTTGTAAACTCCAGCTGGCCTACCATGCCAGGACTATTTCTTTGCATACTTGGAAATCGGATCTGCCTGAGTCAAGAAATCACTCAAGTTCCGGCCTCTGCGGTAGCAGAAACGCGGAGGTTCCTTGAAGAAATGGCCGATATGCTGATCCCTGTATAGAATGTGACTGTGTTTGAGAATGGTTTGTTTAATAAAGCCAGATGCTGTGGTGAATGTACTTTTGATGTTAAACGGTTATCGTATGCTTTTTTGGGTTGCGGTTGTAGTAAAATTGACCTCTGTGTCAGTTTTGCTTTTTCCAAGGCCGTATATATATATAGTTAGGTCCAGAAAAAATTGGACACTGACACAATTTTCATCATTTTGGCTCTGTACGCCACCACAATGAATTTTAAATGAAACAGCTAAGATAGTTACATAGTTACATAGTTACATAGTAGATGAGGTTGAAAAAAGACGTACGTCCATCAAGTTCAACCTATGCTAAATTTAGACAACAGATACTTTATTCTATATCTATACTTATTTATTGATCCAGAGGAAGGCAAACACAAAAACCCCATTAAGGGGAAAAATAAATTCCTTCCTGACGCCAAGAATTGGCAGTTGGATTAATCCCTGGATCAACATCCTTCCCATGTATACTTATTTGGTATATCCCTGTATACCTTTCCCATCTAAAAGATGTCCAACCTTTTTTTGAACAAATCTATTGTATCTGCCATCACAGTCTCCATGGGTAATGAATTCCACATTTTAACTGCCCTTACTGTAAAGAACCCTTTCCTTTGTTGCTGGTAAAATTTCCTTTCCTCCAACCTTAAGGGATGGCCCGAGTCCTTTGTTCTGCCCGTGGGATGAATAGTTCTTTTGAAAGCTCCTTGTACTGTCCCCGAATATATTTGTATATAGTTATCATATCCCCTATTAGATGCCTCTTCTCTAATGAAAATAAATCTAATTTAGCTAGCCTCTCCTCATAAGTTAGAATGTCCATCCCCTTTATTAATTTGGTGGCTCTTCTCTGCACTCTCTCTAGTTCCATAATGTCTTTTCTTAGGATTGGTGCCCAAAATTGTACTCCATATGTGGTCTTACTAATGCTTTGTATAGGGGCATAATTATGTTTACTTCCCTTCCATCCATTGCCCGTTTGATGCAAGATAAGATCTTGTTGCCTTTGCAGCTTCTGCATGACATTGGGCACTATTGCTAAGCCTGCTGTCTACAAGCACTCCTATATACTTCTCCATCAAGGATTCCCCCAATATATCTCCATTTAATTTGTAAGTCGCCTTTTTATTCTTGCATCCCAAATGCATAACCTTACATTTATCTGTATTAAACCTCATTTGCCATTTACCTGCCCACGATTCCAGTCTCTCCAAGTCCTTCTGTAGAGAAATTACATCCTGCTCTGATTCTATTACCTTACACAATTTAGTATCATCAGCAAAGATGGAGACTTTGCTCTCGATCCCAACCTCAAGGTAATTAATAAACAAGTTAAAAAGCAGGGGTCCCAGTACCGATCCTTGAGGTACTCCACTCACGACTTTAGCCCAACCTGAAAAAGTTCCCTTTATGACAACCTTCTGTTGTCTGTCCTTTAACCAGTTTTCAATCCAGGTGCATATATTATTACCGAGTCCAATTTTCTTTATTTTGTACACCAACCTCTTGTGTGAAACCGTATCAAAAGCCTTTGCAAAATCTAAGTAGACCACATCAACTGCATTACCCTGGTCTAATTTCCTACTTACCTCCTCAAAGAAACAAATAAGGTTAGTTTGGCAAGATCTATCTTCATAAATCCATGCTGACTATTACTAATAATTTTGTTTTCCATTAGGTATACCTGAATATTATCCCGTATTAAACCTTCAAGTAGTTTCCCTACTATTGAAGTCAGGCTTACAGGTCTGTAATTCCCCAGGTGTGATCTAGCTCCCTTTTTAAATATAGGCACCACATCTGCTTTACGCCAATCTTGTGGTACTGAGCCTGTGGAAATGGAGTCCTTGAATATTAAATATAATGGTTTTGCTATTACTGAGCTTAACTCCTTGAGAACTCTTGGATGTATGCCATCGGGGAGAGGTGCCTTATTTACTTTAATATTTTCAAGTCGCTTATGAACTTCTTCCTCAGTTAACCAATTGGTCATTAATATGGAGGTTGTGGCTTCCTCCTGTGGTGCTACTATTGAACTTGATTTTTCCCTGGTAAACACAGAGGCAAATAATTTGTTTAATACCTCTGCTTTTTCCTTATCTCCAATAATCTGCCTACCCATCTCACACTGAAAGGGTCCTATATTTTCTTTTCTCATTTTTTTGTTATTAAGGTACTTAAAGACCTTTTTAGGGTTGACCTTACTTTCTATTGCAATCCCTTTTTCATTATCCATTTTTGCTAATTTAATTGCCCTTTTGCAATTTTTGTTACATTCCTTATAATTCTGATACGATGTCACTGTCCCTTCTGACTTAAAGAATCTAAACGCCTTCCTCTTCTTGTCCATTTCCTCCCCTACCTGTTTATTTAGCCACATTGGTTTTGACATTTCTTTTATACTTATTACCCAAGGGTATACACTGATAAATTTGCTTTTCTAACAATGTTTTAAAGACTGCCCATTTAACTTCTACATTTTTCCCTGCAAAAACATCATCCCATTGTATTACTACTAGATTAGACATCAGTTTATTAAAATCTGCCTTTCTAAAGTTTAAAGTCTTTGTTGAACCCAAGTAATCTGTTTTTTGATAATTTATTTCAAATGAGTCCATGTTATGATCACTGTTACCCAAATGTTCCAGGACTTGAATATTTGTTATTACTTCTACATTGTTTGATATGACCAAATCCAGCACTGCCCCTCTCCTGGTTGGTTCCTCAATAATTTGTGTCATATAATTATCTTTAAGCACCCCCAAAAATCTGTTTCTTTTTGTTGTAACGCTAATCTCATTGCCCCAGTCTATGCCTGGATAATTAAAAACCCCCATTAT
Organism: Ascaphus truei; assembly: GCF_040206685.1. Classification (NCBI taxonomy): domain Eukaryota; kingdom Metazoa; phylum Chordata; class Amphibia; order Anura; family Ascaphidae; genus Ascaphus; species Ascaphus truei. Next base: position 15,500,230 of record NC_134498.1, read on the forward strand.
GCAAACATGACCCAGTTTTGATGCCTTCTCCATTTGCAAAAGTATTTTAGCTTCCTCTATCTCACAGATATTTGGTGGTTTATAGCATATTCCCACAAACATTTTCTTTATACTTTTACCTCCACTGCTAATTTCTATCCACAATGTCTCTACATTTTCATCATTCCCTTCATAGACATCATCCCTTATAATAGGTTTTAGATCTGGTTTAACATATAGACATACTCCACCTCCCCTTCTATTTGTTCGATCTTTCCGAAAAAGAGAATACCCCTTTAAATTAACTGTCCAGTCATGAGTTTCATCCCACCATGTTTCAGTAATGCCTATGATATCATACTGCTCCCTTGTAGCTATTAATTCAAGCTCCCCCATTTTATCTGTCAGGCTTCTTGCATTAGCAAGCATGCATTTAAGTTTTTTTCAGCCTGTACAATTATCTTATCTGCTCCTTCCTTTCTGCTCCCACTTGGTTTAGTCTTTAGAAGTTTTCTAGTATTATCTCTATTTACTATGGGTATCTCACTGCGTGTCAAACTTGCACTTGCCCCCATTCTACCTCCATACCACCTTGTATCCTCATCTATTCCATTTAGTTCATTATCTGTTTCATTCCCCTCCCCCCTCCATCCTAGTTTAAAATCCGTTTGTGGATTTCACGCCGGGAATCGGATTTTGAGGGCACCATCAGCGAAAAATCCGGGAAACAGGTTTGGGCGGATTCGTCCTTCTCTATTCTTGAGGAGGGAAGTTGAGCGCCGCTGGTGTAGAACATCCAAATATCATTCATCTGATTGTATGTAACGTGGAAGTGTAAACTCGGAAAGGAAAATATCATAAGAATTACTACAAACGACATAAAGGAAGAATAAAGAGCAACTTTTTATCAAACAAAGGCAAAAAGAATTATAATAATGACATAGAATTGTAATATATTGTGCATAAAGTGAATGGAAATAAAGAAGTCTGTGACTGCATCTTATCAGAATTCCTTTAAATGTATAATTTTTTCAGTGACCTGATGGCACAATTGGTTCAATTACATGGTTTAAATCAGATATAAAACAGGCAAAGGCATTTTATTGGGTTAGTGCTGGTCCATCACTTATTGTCCTAGCCCAGAGGTCGGCAACCTGCTGCTCCCGAGCCGCAGGTGGCTCTTTCTGCACCTACATGCGGCTCTCCTCCGTCCGCAGGTTGTCGCTCCCCAGCTTCTGCCTCTCTCCCTCACTGTGCTGTCGGTGGCTACGGGAAAGGGGGGGCATCTCCATCTCCCCAGCTGCTGGCCCGCCTCCTGCACTGTCCCACGCCGGGCCTCTCTCATGCTGGCGCACACTTCCGGTGCACGCCAACATCACAGAGAGGCCAGCTGTGGAACAGTGCAGGAGGCGGGCCAGCAGCTGGGGAGATGCCGGGTGGTAACAAGAGGCCCGACAGCGCTGGCCACCCCCCCCCCCCGACCCCTTCTCGCAGACAAGAGCAGCACAGTGAGGGAGAGAGGGAGCGGATGGGGAGCTGCATCCTGCGGATGGAGGAGAGAGGCAGGCCCAATGTAAGTGTGCATGTGTTTGTGTGTGTGTGTGTGTATTTGGGTGGGTATTAGAGTGTATATTAGGGTAGTGTGTGTGTATTTGGGAGGGTAGTGTGTGTGTGTGTATTTGAGGGGGTAGTAGTTTGTGTATTGGGGGGGTAGTAGTGTTTGTATTTGGGAGGGAAGTTGTGTGTGTGTGTATTTGGGGGTATTAGTGTGTGTATTTTGGGGGGCAGTAGTGTGTGTGTATTTGAGGGGGTAGTTTGTGTGCATGTATTGGGGGGTAGTGTGTGTACAGTATGTGTGTGGATTTGGGGGGGTAATGTATGTGTATGTATGTATTGTCTATTTGAAAATGACACTGTTTTGCAAGGAAAAACAATGAAAAAAAAACAAAACAAAGGGACTTATTATTGTGAGATGCATTTTATTCCCCCACATTTTTTTTCTTTTCCCTAATTCTGATAAAAGTATGTTAGTCGTATATTTATGCTTATACAGTATATCATATTAGTGTGTGTACAGTATACTGTATGTATGTGTTTGTGGGGGTGTACTATTCATCCATGTGTTGTATGGTAATGCTTATACAGTATATACCTATTAGTGTGTGTACAGTATATGTATGTGTTTGTGGGGGTGTACTATTCATCCATGTGTTGTATGGTAATGCTTATACAGTATATACCTTTAGCCCCTTTTCTGACACCTTCCTAAAGGAACTACTGGTCGCTGTATAACACCTGCGGCTCCAGGAGATCTGAGCCTCCGCTAGCTGGGAGCCTGGGGTAATACTCACACATTTACATAGCACAGCGCCTCCACCTGCGATGGCTCCCACCAAAGGGGGAGTGGTTCCTCGCAGGACACTCAATAAACACATACACAGTGATTTATATTAACTAATACTTTACTACATGCATAGAGAATATCATCACATATAACCTTATGCTATAACTGTATAACCTTACACACAATATCGGGTGTTCCCACCCAGTGTCCAGTAATCCCCCACCCAATGCCCCGCACTCCTGCAGAGATCGTGGGTGACTGCGCAGTCACTAGGAAACTACTAGGCCTGTTGGTGCACGTGTAATTCAGAGTTACCTGCCGAGCACTCCAGTGCTCGGGCCTGCAACGATCTTCACAAAGGGTCAGATGTGCGATGAATCCGTCTGATCCTATCCTGGTGATATTCTCTGTGGACCCCAACGTGGGTCCGAACTCCGTCACTGGAACCACAGCATCCGCTGAGTCCCTAACTATCTAGGTGGCATTCGCTACACTATAGGCCGTCCCTATAGCACAGCAACCTATAGTGGCTTTGGGAAAACTCCTAGGGGCCTACAGGGGTTAATTACCTGTCCCACTCCCCGAACTCTCCAAGTCCCCTAAGCCTCTCTAACAACTAACTAACTAACAGCGCCTGCAGCAGACACACTGCACACACAGTCAACCTGCAGACAGCAACACACGCTGCACACACTGCACTCAGTACATGCAGCAACAACCTGCAGCACACACTACACAGCACACACTGTGCCTACCTGTCAGCGCTCACAGCACTACCAGCCGTGACACTGACAAGCATGCACCCTCTCACACCTAAGGGCAACCTCCCTATCTCGGGCCGTCTCTTATCAATTACCCCCTACCCTAACAGGGATTGGGGCCTGCCTGGGACTTGGGGATCCTTACCTGGTGCCGGAGCCACTTGCTCCCTGCACCCTTCCTCCCCCTTCCTGTTCCCAGCTCCAACTGCTGTTGCACAGCGCGCGAAATGTATCTTATTCTGGCTGTGAATCCTTGGCCCTCATTGGCCACTATGAGACACCTGGTGTCTCCCTCGCTATGCCTCCTGGGTGTTGTAGTTCCCAGGAGGCTGCTAAAGCATTGGGGCCGCGTGCGCACTTGCCCTGCGAATTCGCGAACGCCTAATGGCCGCCGCAACCTTTTCCTCTGCTTCCCTACCCTCGCGCGACTTCTCCCTGGCTCTAGTGTACCTTCTGCGCATGCGCGATCCCGTGCACGCTCGCGCAATGTATCATGGCGGCCCCCGCTAGCCGGGTGCGCCGCCGAAGCTCCAGGGATGCCGAGCGGTCCCTGCACTGGCCCCCACCCTCGCGAAGTGCCGGCGGGTCCGTCGCTGCCTCCGGCGGCACCCGCGACCACTCGGCACTCGCGGAGGGGGGTCAGTGATTGAAAAACAAGACCGGGGCTACATACCTATTAGTGTGTGTACAGTATATGTATGTGTTTGTGGGGGTGTACTATTCATCCATGTGTTGTATGGTAATGCTTATACAGTATATACATATTAGTGTGTGTACTGTATACTGTATGTATATTAGTGGACAGTGTATTCATGCAGCCGCGCCATTACATTTGAACCAATTGCAGTTCTGTTGTTGGCAATTTAAACGGGTCTGTCCTCTGTCCTCTCCCTCTTCTAGTCTCCTTACTGGGCTCATCTCCGTTTTGCTCCACATACATATATTTACTGCCATAAATTACCTACGGCGGAACTCCAGCTGTCCTGTGAGCTAACTGACTGTTTTTTCTCTTTCTCTACTGTATGGATATGTGTTTGTGGGGGTGTAATATTCATGCATGTGCTGTATGTTAATGTTTATACATTAAATACCTATTAGTGTGTATAGTACAGTGTATGGATATATTTGTGGGGGTGTAATAATCATGCATGTGCTGTATGTTAATGCTTATACAGTATATACCTATTAGTGTGTATAGTACAGTGTATGTATGTGTTTGTGGGGGTGTAATATTAATGCATGTGCTGTATGTTAATGCTTATACAGTATATACCTATTAGTGTGCATAGTACAGTGTATGTATGTGTTTGTGGGGGTGTAATAATCATGCATGTGCTGTATGTTAATGCTTATACAGTATATACCTATTAGTGTGTATAGTACAGTGTATGTATGTGTTTGTGGGGGTGTAATATTCATGCATGTGCTGTATGTTAATGCTTATACAGTATATACCTATTAGTGTGTATAGTACAGTGTATGTATGTGTTTGTGGGGGTGTAATATTCATGCATGTGCTGTATGTTAATGCTTATACAGTATATACCTATTAGTGTGTATAGTACAGTGTATGTATGTGTTTGTGGGGGTGTAATAATCATGCATGTGCTGTATGTTAATGCTTATACAGTATATACCTATTAGTGTGTATAGTACAGTGTATGTATGTGTTTGTGGGGGTGTAATATTCATGCATGTGCTGTATGTTAATGCTTATACAGTATATACCTATTAGTGTGTATAGTACAGTGTATGTATGTGTTTGTGGGGGTGTAATATTCATGCATGTGCTGTATGTTAATGCTTATACAGTATATACCTATTAGTGTGTATAGTACAGTGTATGTATGTGTTTGTGGGGGTATAATATTCATGCATGTGCTGTATGTTAATGCTTATACAGTATATACCTATTAGTGTGTATAGTACAGTGTATGTATGTGTTTGTGGGGGTGTAATATTCATGCATGTGCTGTATGTTAATGCTTATACAGTATATACCTATTAGTGTGTATAGTACAGTGTATGTATGTGTTTGTGGGGGTGTAATATTCATGCATGTGCTGTATGTTAATGCTTATACAATATATACCTATTAGTGTGTATAGTACAGTGTATGTATGTGTTTGTGGGGGTGTAATATTCATGCATGTGCTGTATGTTAATGCTTATACAATATATACCTATTAGTGTGTATAGTACAGTGTATGTATGTGTTTGTGGGGGTATAATATTCATGCATGTGCTGTATGTTAATGCTTATACAATATATACCTATTAGTGTGTATAGTACAGTATATGTATGTGTTTGTGGGGGTGTAATATTCATGCATGTGCTGTATGTTAATGCTTATACAATATATACCTATTAGTGTGTATAGTACAGTGTATGTATGTGTTTGTGGGGGTGTAATATTCATGCATGTGCTGTATGTTAATGCTTATACAATATATACCTATTAGTGTGTATAGTACAGTGTATGTATGTGTTTGTGGGGGTGTAATATTCATGCATGTGCTGTATGTTAATGCTTATACAATATATACCTATTAGTGTGTATAGTACAGTGTATGTATGTGTTTGTGGGGGTGTAATATTCATGCATGTGTTGCGGCTCTAGAAATATTTTGGACAAAGCCTATTTTTTATACAATGGCTCTTCTTCCTTGAAAGGTTGAAGACCCCTGTCCTAGCCGATAACAAAGTAAGGCATTATGTCTCACAAAATAATTGTTTTGTATGCATGCACAGTACAAACATTGAAAAATGCCCGTATTTTAAAACAATGCATTGGGGAATGTTATAATCCTTTGTGGCATTGGGTATTTAGTAAAGATTTGCGATGTTGCCAACAATCTTCTCTTTTTTTTTTTTACTTTTTAAAATCGCAAACATTCACGAAACGTGGAGAGAGACCTGTGAC
>NC_134498.1:15511237-15513954 GCF_040206685.1 Ascaphus truei
GCAGTGTGCTGTGAGTGTGTGCAGTGTGCTGTGAATGTATGCAGTGTGCAGTGAGTGTGTGCAAAAAAAAAAACTTTAAAAAAAATATTTATTTCTTTTTCTTTTTTTTTTAATTTCGGGGACCACGCTCAAACCGCGTTATAAGCGGATCCCCGTTATAGCGGATCGCGCAATAACAAGGTTGAGCTGTATACAGTGGCGGCCGCCCTGAGTCTAAAGCGGCCGCCACTGCGGGAATTTTTAAACCGCGTGCAGACGCAGTTTTTTTTTTCTCCGGCGCCTGTGACGCTTCCATTGTTCAGCGCCATTAGTGCTGAACGGAGAAACGGCCGGCGCGCGGTCGCGAGATGCGGCTGGCGCGCGGCCAAGTTCGGCGGCTGAAGAAAACAGCCCTGAACAATTGCAGGTATGCTTTAGAATATGCTTAGCCGCAACAGTATATATATATACATGTATGTATAACGGTATGTATATATAATGGAGATATTACCACATTGGAGTCCAGCAATGAGGAGACAGCACACCAGGAATGATATTCAAAATGAGGTGTGGGGGGGGATGTCGTCTGCCCGTCTGCCCATCTGCCCATCTGCCCGCTTGACCACAAGCTTCATGCCGGCGAGGGGAGCAGGGCAGTGGTGGCCACGGTGGGGCTGACTGTCCCCTGGGGCGCCCTCTGGGGGACACATCGCAACGTGCCTGCCACCTCCCCAAACTACGACCGCATGAGGTATGGGGGGGGGGATGCCGGCCTGGGAGATGGGCGCTTGCGTGGTGGTGGTGGTACAGGTCGCGGCCTTTCCTCCCCCCCCTGTGTGTGTGTGTCTGTGTGTGTGTCTGTGTGTGTCTGTGTGTCTGTGTGTATGGGAGAATGTGTGACACACCAGAGGTACCCCCCCAATCAGTCACCCCCCAGTCAGTGTCAGTCACCCCCCACCCCCAGTCAGTGTCAGTCACCCCCCACCCCCAGTCAGTGTCAGTCACCACCCACCCCCAGTCAGTGTCAGTCACCCCCCACCCCCAGTCAGTGTCAGTCACCCCCCACCCCCAGTCAGTGTCAGTCACCCCCCCACCCCCAGTCAGTGTCAGTCACGCGCCACACCCCCAGTCAGTGTCAGTCACCCCCCCACCCCCAGTCAGTGTCAGTCACCCCCCCACCCCCAGTCAGTGTCAGTCACCCGCCCCACCCCCAGTCAGTGTCAGTCACCCCCCCACCCCCTGTCAGTGTCAGTCACCCCCCCTACCCCCAGTCAGTGTCAGTCACCCCCCACCCCCAGTCAGTGTCAGTCACCCCCCACCCCCAGTCAGTGTCAGTCACCCCCAGTCAGTGTCAGTCAGCCCCCCACCCCCTGTCAGTGTCAGTCACCCCCCCACCCCCAGTCAGTGTCAGTCACCCCCCCACCCCCAGTCAGTGTCAGTCACCCCCCCATCCCCAGTCAGTGTCAGTCACCCCCCACCCCCTGTCAGTGTCAGTCACCCCCCCACCCCCAGTCAGTGTCAGTCACCCCCCCACCCCCAGTCAGTGTCAGTCACCCCCCCACCCCCAGTCAGTGTCAGTCACCCCCCCACCCCCAGTCAGTGTCAGTCACCCCCCCACCGCCAGTCAGTGTCAGTCACCCCCCCACCCCCAGTCAGTGTAAGTCACCCCCCCCCACCCCAGTCAGTGTCAATCACCCCTGACCCAGTCAGTGTCAGTCACCCCTGCCCCAGTCAGTGTCAGTCACCCCTGCCCCAGTCAGTGTCAGTCACCCCTGACCCAGTCAGTGTCAGTCACCCCTGCCCCAGTCAGTGTCAGTCACCCCTGCCCCAGTCAGTGTCAGTCACCCCTGCCCCCATCAGTGTCAGTCACCCCTGCCCCCGTCAGTGTCAGTCACCCCTGCCCCCGTCAGTGTCAGTCACCCCTGCCCCAGTCAGTGTCAGTCACCCCTGCCCCAGTCAGTGTCAGTCACCCCTGCCCCAGTCAGTGTCAGCCACTCACCCAGCCAGCCACTCACCCAGCCAACCACTCACCCAGCCAGCCACTCACATAGACAGTCACTCACCCAGCCTCTCTCTCTCGGTGTATCACCCACCCTCTGTGTGTGTCACCCACCGTTTCTCTAATCTGTCTCCCCCACACTCTCTCTCTCCCCCCACACTCTCTCTCTCCCCCCACACTCTCTCTCTCTCCCCCCACACTCTCTCTCTCTCCCCCCACACTCTCTCTCTCTCCCCCCACACTCTCTCTCTCCCCCACAATCTCTCTCCCCCACACTCTCTCTCTCTCTCCCCCACACTCTCTCTCTCTCCCCCATACTCTCTCTCTCTCTCTCCCCCACTATTTCTCTCTCTCTCCCCCACACTCTCTCTCTCCCCCACACTCTCCCTCTTTCTCCCCCCCACACTCTCTCTCTCCCCCACACACTCTCTCTCCCCCACACTCTCTTTCTCCCCCACACTCTCTCTCTCTCTCTCTCTCTCTCTCTCTCTCTCTCTCTCTCTCTCTCTCTCTCTCTCTCTCTCTCTCTCTCTCTCTCCCCACCCTCTCTCTCTCCCCCACACTCTCTCTCTCTCCCCCACACTCTCTCTCTCTCCCCCACACTCTCTCTCTCTCCCCACACACTCTCTCTCTCCCACACTCTCCCTCTCCCCCACACAATCTCTCTCTTTCCCCCACCCTCTCTCTCTCTCTCTTTCCCCAACACTCCCCCACACTCTCTCTCCCCCACACTCTCTCT
>NC_134498.1:15514154-15546654 GCF_040206685.1 Ascaphus truei
CTCTCTCTCTCTCTCGGTTCTCTCTCTCTCTCTCTCTCTCTCTCCCCCACCACCTCTCTCCCTCTCTCTCCCCAACCTCTCTCTCTCCCCACACTCTCTCTCTCTCTCCCCCACCACTCCTCTCTCTCTCTCCCCACACTTTCTCTCTCTCTCCCACACTCTCACTCTCCCCCACACTCTCTCTCTCTCCCCCACCCTCTCTCTCTCCCCCACACTCTCTCTCTCTCTCCCCACACTCTCTCTCTCTCTTTCCCCAACACTCCCCCCACACTCTCTCTCTCCCCCACACTCTCTCTTTCTCCCCCACACTCTCTCTCTCTCTCCCCCCACACTCTCTCTCTCTCGCCCACACTCACTCTCTCTCTCCCACACTCTCTCCCCCACACTCTCTCTCTCTCCCCACACTCTCTCTCTCTCTCCCCCACACTCTCCCTCTCCCCCACACTCTCTCTCACTCCCCACTCTCTCCCTCTCCCCACACTCTCTCTCTCTCCCCCACACTCTCTCTCTCCCCCACTATCTCTCTCTCTCTCTCTCCCTCCCCCACTCTCCTCTCTCTCTCCCCCCACTCTCTCTCTTCTCCCCCCCCCACTCTCTCTCTCCTCCCACTCTCTCCTCTCTCTCTCTCTCTCTCTCTCTCTCTCTCTCTCTCTCTCCCCACCCCTCTCTCTCTCCCCACACTCTCTCTCTCTCCCCCACACTCTCTCTCTCTCCCCACACTCTCTCTCTCTCCCCACACACTCTCTCTCTCTCTCCCAACTTCCCTCTCCCCACACTCTCTCTCTTTCCCCCACCCTCTCTCTCTCTCCCAACACTCCCCTCACTCCTCTCCCCCACACTCTCTCTTTCTCCCCCACACTCTCTCTCCTCCCCCACACTCTCTCTCTCTCTCCCCATACACTCTCTCTCTCTCTCTCTCTCTCTCTCTCTCTCTCTCTCTCTCTTCTCTCTCTCTCTCTCTCCTCTCTCTCTCTCTCTCTCTCTCTCTCTCTCTCTCTCTCTCTCTCTCTCTCTCTCTCTCTCTCCCCCCCCACACACCTCTCTCTCCCCCACACACTCTCTCTCCCCCACACTCTCTCTCTCCCCCACACTCTCGCTCTCTCTCCCCCCACACTCTCTCTCTCTCCCACACTCTCCCTCTCCCCCCACTCTCTCTCTCTCCTCCACCCTCTCTCTCTCCCCCATACTCTCTCTCTCTCCCCCTTCACTCTCTCTCTCTCTTTCCCCAACACTCCCCACACTCTCTCTCTCCCCCACACTCTCTCTCCTCCCCCACACTCTCTCTCTCCCCCACTCTCTCTCTCCCCACACACTCTTTCTCCCCACACACTCTCTCTCCCCACACTCTCTCTCTCTCCCACACTCTCTCCCTCTCTCTCTCCCCACCCTCTCTCTCTCCCCCACACTCTCTCTCTCTCCCCCCACTCTCTCTCTCTCTCTCTCTCTCTCTCTCTCTCTCTCTCTCTCTCTCTCTCTCTCTCTCCCACACTCTTTCTCTCTCCCCTACACTCTCTCTCTCTCTATCCCCCCACACTCTCTCTCTCTCCCCCACTCTCTCTCTCTCCCCCACACTCTCTCTCTCCCCCACACTCTCTCTCCCTCACACACTCTCTCTCTCTCTCTCTATCTCTCTCTCGCCCACACTCTCTCTCTCTCTCCCACACTCTCTCCCTCACACTCTCTCTCTCAACCACACTCTCTCCTCTCTCTCCTGCACTCTCTCTCTCCCCCACACTCTCTCTCTCCCCCACACTCTCTCTCTCTCCCCCACACTCTCTCTCTCTCGCCCACACTCACTCTCTCTCTCCCACACTCTCTCCCCCACACTCTCTCTCTCCCCCACTATCTCTCTCTCTCTCTCCCCCCCCACCCTCTCTCTCTCCCCCAACCTCTCTCTCTCCCCCACACTCTCTCTCTCTCTCCCCCACACTCTCTCTCTCCCCCCACACTTTCTCTCTCTCTCCCACACTCTCACTCTCCCCCACACTCTCTCTCTCTCCCCCACCCTCTCTCTCTCCCCCACACTCTCTCTCTCTCTCCCCCACACTCTCTCTCTCTCTTTCCCCAACACTCCCCCACACTCTCTCTCTCCCCCACACTCTCTCTTTCTCCCCCACACTCTCTCTCTCTCTCCCCCACACTCTCTCTCTCTCGCCCACACTCACTCTCTCTCTCCCACACTCTCTCCCCCACACTCTCTCTCTCTCCCCACACTCTCTCTCTCTCTCCCCCACACTCTCCCTCTCCCCCACACTCTCTCACTCCCCAACTCTCTCCCTCTCCCCCACACTCTCTCTCTCTCCCCACACTCTCTCTCTCTCCCCCACTATCTCTCTCTCTCTCTCTCCCTCCCCCACACTCTCTCTCTCTCTCCCCCACACTCTCTCTCTTTCTCCCCCCCCACTCTCTCTCTCTCCCCCCCCACTCTCTCTCTCTCCCACTCTCTCTCTCTCTCTCTCTCTCTCTCTCTCTCTCTCTCTCTCTCCCCCACCCTCTCTCTCTCCCCCACACTCTCTCTCTCCCCCACACTCTCTCTCTCTCTCCCCCACACTCTCTCTCTCTCTCTCTCTCCCCCCACACTCTCTCTCTCTCTCTCTCTCCCCCCACACTCTCTCTCTCTCCCACACTCTCCCTCTCCCCCACACTCTCTCTCTCTCCCCCACCCTCTCTCTCTCCCCCACACTCTCTCTCTCTCTCCCCCACACTCTCTCTCTCTCTCTTTCCCCAACACTCCCCCACACTCTCTCTCTCCCCCACACTCTCTCTTTCTCCCCCACACTCTCTCTCCTCCCCCACACTCTCTCTCTCTCCCCTACACTCTCTCTCTCTCCCCCCCCACACTCTCTTTCTCTCTCCCCCACTCTCTCTCTTTCCCCCACACTCTCTCTCTCCCCCACACTCTCTCTCTCCCCCACACTCTCTCTCTCTCTCCCTCACACTCTCTATATATACACACACACATACACACACTGTATCTCAACCCCCTTTAACGCTAGATCAGGTTGTGCATTGTGATTTACTGTAGATTAAAAATAAAACAGGTAATGTAGATATGTTTGTGTGAGTTTTCTGTGTAATATTTATAGTCTCAGGAAAGTAAGAAGAATTGTAGTGAATTTCAGGATACAGAGTACTGACTTTCTAGACACTGTAGGTGATGAATGCTGAGGTGAAGACAGGAAACTTGTTTAGGGGAAAACAATGTAGGCTTTTATTCAGCTGTTTATAGCAACATAAAGGATAGGCTTTTCCTAGCCCAAGTTCTTCACCATAAAGTAAAGGCTTTTTCTAGCCCAAGTTCTGCAACATAAAGTATAAGCTTTTTCTAGGCCAAAGTTCAGTTTTTCCAGCATATGAAAGTCCATTTACTGTACATCTATAGACATCTCTATAGATAAATGGTGTCCCTTGGCATCAAGGACAAGCAGATACAGTATATGGCCCACATGTCCTGGTGTCAAAGACACGCACATGTGCTCTGTACGCAGACCAGTGAGAGAGGCAAACACTTCCCTTTCCTGCCTTTTAAACCCCTTTCTAGAGTCAGCTGGGGCTCGTTAGTAGTGCTGCCATCCTTCGGGTAGGGATTAACCACTGCCTTGCCAACACCTAACTACTCTAGATGTTGTAAAAAGGTTTTTCTTTGTTACAGACACATTGTAGGCAATGTGCATTAATGTTTCCTGCCTCCCTGACCCTGGTGAGCACTGTTTCTATACTTTTTTATTACATTCAATAGTATATCATGCAATATTTATACCCTACCCCCTGTTATTCCATGTACTATGTTATCATTATACCCTACCCCTGTTATTCATGTATTGTGTAATCATTATACCCTACCCCCTGTTATTCATGCACTGTGTAATCATTATACCCTACCCCCTGTTATTCCTGTACTGTGTAATCATTATACCCTACCCCCTGTTATTCATGTACTGTGTAATCATTATACCCTACCCCCTGTTATTCATGCACTGTGTAATCATTATACTCTACCCCCTGTTATACATGTACTGTGTATTCATTATACCCTACCCCCTGTTATTCATGCACTGTGTAATCATTATACCTACCCCCTGTTATTCATGTACTGTGAATTATATTATACCCTACCTCCTGTTATTCATGTACTGTTTAATCATAATACCCTACCCCCGTTATGTGCTGTGTAATCATAATACCCTACCCCCTGTTATTCATGTGCTGTGTAATCATTATACCCTACCCCCTGTTATTCATGTACTATGTAATCATTATACCCTACCCCCTGTTATTCATGTACTGTGTAATAATTATACCCTACCTCCTGTTATTCATGTACTGTGTAACTTACAGTGGCGACCAACTTTATTCTAACTCGGCTAGCTCCGCGAATTTAAGATTATCCCGGTTATGTGCGGTTTTGTGTCGTTTTCGCCCGGAGTGTATTGCGTTATTTTCGCGCCGTAATTTAAGCATTTTATTCCTGCTGTCTGCAATAATGCAATGCCGTGTAAAAATGCATGGGGGCGTTTGTGAGCTGTTGTCTTTGAAGTCTATTACCTTCGCGGTTCAACCTACACAGTCTGTGCGTACGCGCGCAGTAATAGTAAAATTGAATATTTAATTTATTTTAAAGTACAGTACTGTACATGATCGGACCCTGTTGGGGTGAAGTGAGGGGGTTCCTAACATCTGGGGGCAAAATGAATTTTATTTCTAGGTGCCCTAGAACAGAAGTTCCCACGCCAATTGTCCGTGAACTTGACCGAGGCCCTAAGTAGTTCCCACGCCAATTGCGCAAATATAATTTAAAATAACCCGTTCTTTGGGTCTGAGCGGGTTGAAATTCGCCTGGTCCTCATGCGGAAGGACCCTTGCCATAGTGGCAAAATATCAGCCTTCCACGACCCCCGGAACTGGAGATACCAAAAAACCGTTTAAAAGCACATTACCAAAGTGGCTTTTTTCTGCCATGCAAGTCAATGGCAGAAACCTGAACTTTAACATTACCCTGACTCCGTTCTATTGCCACAAGAGAGTCGCAATTTGCCATGCAATCCTGCCGCAACTAGGACTACATGGTGACCGAATCTGAGCCCTCTAGGTTGAACAGAACCGGAGTTGTGGGTTCCAGGTTTCTGCTCATTCTGACTTAGCCGGTTCAAAGCTTTCTCCGCCATTACGCTCAATGGTAGGACCCTCCTCGCCGGTGTGACCCTTTCTCGTCGCCATTACTGCTCGGACCCTGTTGGGGTCAAGTGAGGGGGTTCCTAACATCTACGGGTAAAATGAATTTTATCTCTAGGTGCCCTAGAACAGAAGTTCCCACGCCAATTGACCTAGTTCCCACGCCAATTGCGCGCTTATTGCTCCTTTTTTACAATGTTGCCGATCTTGCGGCTTTGCGGTCAGGCAGTAAAAAAACAGTGCAGCAAGCCTCGACATTTGTTACACTGTCAAAGGAGCAAATGGAAACAATGTGAGGCAATTAAACATGTTCTTTTATTGGTGGAGTCAGTACAAAAACATTTATTTACAAATACTGTACAATGTTGAAACATTTAAAGTGCAAAGCAAGTCTAACCATCAACACACAATAATACATACTGCAGTCTTGATTACATTCTTCTGGCAGATTGAAATCGGAGAAACATTTACAAAACATTTGTAAAACATGGAGATACATGAAAAATGGACGTTTATGCTGTATGAATATTAATTTATAATACAGTATATATGCAGTATATATATATACTGTATATAAAATCTACTGTTTGTTTTTGGTGCATGGGGCACAGGGAGTTAAAGTGACTTGCTTTTTATGTACTGTATTTGGGGGTTGTCTTTGGGGGTTTATTCATCAAATTATTATGATGAACTGCCTTTTGAAATTACACACCTCCAGAGTTTTTAATCCCTCCCCAGCCAAGTGTCAATCGGCTGAGTTACCCTATCCTACCAACCCCCTCTCTCCACTGGGTCGTTAATCTTCTGCATATTGCCATTGTGTTCTTAATCCACCCATAGCCGAGCTACAAAGACTCAGTACGCCTGCGTCTAATCATGCAATCCCCCTCCCCCAACCCTTAGAGGCCTGTTTTGTTTACGGTAACGCATTGGAAAATCCCCTCTCGAATTTGAAATGTTAATCTGATGTGCACAGCACTGTGAGAATTGAGAATAAACTGATATTTCATCAGGGTGTGAAAACATTTGTCAGTCAGTATGGTTTACAGTCACATGTTTTTAATACAATACAGTACATTCTTTAATATCTTTTAAATAAAAATATATAAAAATATAAATATAATGTAAAATAATCCGTTCTGTGGGTCTGAGCGGGTCGTAATTCGCCTGGTCCTCATGCGGAAGGACCCTTGCCATAGTGGCAAAATATTCAGCCTTCCACGACCCTCGGAACCGGAGATACCAAAAGACAGTTTAAAAGCACATTATCAAAGTGGCTTTTTTTCTGCCATGCAAGTCAATGGCAGAAACCCAAACTTTACCATTACCCTGACTCCGTTCTGTTGCCACGTGAGGGTCACAATTTGCCATGCAATTCTGCCGCAACTAGGACTACATGGTGACCGAATCTGAGCCCTTTAAGTTGAACAGAACCGGAGTTGTGGGTACCAGGTTTCTGCTCAATCTGACTTAGCCGTTTCAAAGCTTTCTCCGCCATTACGCTTAATGGTAGGACCCTCCTCGCGGGCGTGACCCTTTCTCGTTGCCATTACTGCTCGGACACTGTTGGGGTCAAGTGAGGGGGTTCCTAACATCTAGGGGCAAAATGAATTTTATCTCTAGGTGCCCTAGAACAGAAGTTCCCACGCTAATTGCCCTAGTTCCCACGCCAATTGCCCTAGTTCCCACGCCAATTGCGCGATCAGGCAGTAAAAAAACAGTGCAGCAAGCCTCGACATTTGTTACTCTGTATTTTGTTATACAGTACTATCAAAGGAGCAAATGGAAAATCTACTGTTTGTTTTTGGTGCATGGGGCACAGGGAGTTAAAGTGACTTGCTTTTTATGTACTGTATTTGAGGGTTGTATTTTGCCAAGCGTTAATCGGCTGAGTCACCCTATCCTACCAACCCCCTCTCTCCACTGGGTCATTAATCTTCTGCATATTGCCATTGTGTTCTTAATCCGCCCATAGCCGAGCTACAAACACTCAGTACGCCTGCGTCTAATCACACCATCCCCCTCCCCCAAACCCTTAAAGGCCTGTTTTGTTAACGGTAACGCTTTGGAAAATCCCCTTTCGAATTTGAAATGTTAATCTGATGTGCACAGCATTGTGAGAATTGATAGTAAAAAAAACATTAACTGATTCATGTTGTTTTGTCATTCATTCTTATACTGTTGGGGGTTGTTGCTGTCAATGATTATGATTAGCAGGAAAGTAAATAAATATTTATTTTATTTTGTCAGGACCCAAAAAATACAAATATAAAAATAATCATGAATAATTCATAATGCAGTCTTTATTAAGTTCTTTTGGCAGATGGAAATTGGATTACCATTTAGAAAACATTTGTAAAACATGGGGAAACATGAATAATGCACATTTATAAGAATATGATTTAATAATATATACTGTAATGTACTGTATAATATACAATTTATACTGTAAACTCTATATACTGTATAGTAATATTATTTTTTCCATCTTTATCTTTTCCTCATTCTGTCTGCAGTACAGTAGTTCATTGAGAGAGGAGAGGTTTTTTGTACATCATTACTGCTGTTTATATACTGTACATTTGACTGTACAGGCAGATTTCACTGGACACAACGCCCCCATCCCCCCCTAGGCCACCCTTTTTCCTGGAACAACAAGAAAACAAAAAATGAGTGCAGTCACTGTACTGTATTGTATGTGCGTACTGTACTGTATTATGGCAGAACTACTGTAGGTGGCTGGTGCAGCTTTCTCTGGAAAGAAAAAAAATGGAGCAGTTAGTAGGCAGTAACTGTAGTACTGTCAAACTAGTCTACTGTATTCTGTACTGGAACTACTGTATACTCTGACTACTGATAAATTCTATGTACTGTAACCTGATGGCTGGTGCTGCTCTCTCTGTAAAGAAAAAACTAACTACTGTATACTCTTACTATCTGGAAAGAAAAAATCTGTGCCATACTTATCTGTAACATACTGTACTTACAATACTATAGCACAGTACTACTTTCCTGATGCTTGCCCATTACGCGCGATGACAATGGACAACACAGTGGCAATATGGTCTATATATTTATTGCAGCGTTCCACGGTGAGTACATCGTTCCAAAAACTCATTATGCCTTTCAACAACTCGTCCTTTTTGGAGGGTTTCGCCACTTTCCGGATATGGTCCTTCAGCTGATGCCAGACCATTTCGATCGGATTGAAGTCTGGCGATCTGTCATTGGAAAGAAAGGACAATTGGTTTAAGAGCTAAAAACAGTGGGGAACAAAAATGGGACACGGTCTACTGCACTTACTCCGCTGGCGTCTTCACCCAGTTGTTGCCGCTCTCAAGGATATGCGCCATTGACGCGGTGTGCTTGGGATCGTTGTCCTGGTAGAAGCGGTGACCACTGGGGAAGTCACGTGTGATGTATTGCACTATCTCGGGCACAAAGTTGTCTTGGAAGAAAGCTTTATTCATGATTCCTATAGCAAGAACAGAAAAGTGCTCAAAAAACTGCACAATAGTACAGTACAGTGCATACGGTAATTCAACACTAGTCAAGTACAGTGCATTAGGCGACATTATATTTGATACATTTTACCTTCAAAGATGACAATGCATCCCGGTCCACGCCTAGAGAGATGGCACCCCACACATGCAGCTTCACAGGGTGTTTTGGCCGCGGCTTCAAAGATATGCGGCCTTTTTTGTGGAACGCAAAGCTTGCAAATCTCTCCAGCGACACAGTAGACTCATCAGTGAAGATACAATCCTGGAAAGTCTCCCCGCTGTCGATCCATGCCTGGGCCTGGAGCACTCTTTTGATTTTGTTTGTGTCCCGTATCATCTGTAATGACAAGGAATAAAAATTTTTAGCGGCACAGTGCTGTACAGTTTGCGAAACAACACTTTTACCTCCTGTACTGTCCAGTACTAACCTCACACGTCCATATTTCCATCCAATGCTGTGTCTCATCTTCTTTATGCTGCTCTCGGATACAGTCAGATTGTGCTTTTCCTGCAGAGTGTTTTTAACCCTTAATGCACTCCTCCCATCATTCTCCTCACTTATTTTGTCCACCAGAAGAGTTGTCTCCCTACAATGTAAAAAAATTATATTGTTTTATTAATATGCAGCAATACTGTTGTACTATAAATATACAAAATAAATATATTGTTGTAATATAAATATAAATATACATCCTACACTACCGACACGCTTTATTGCGCATCGGCCAGATCCGCAAGCCGGGAGATTTCCCGGCTTGCTAGTGGCCGCCCCTCGGCGTGCCGCGCGTCATAGACGCACGGTCACGCGTCTTCGGGAGCCTGCGCCCCCTGCACGCGCGTCCAGGGCTCCCCGAGGGAGCCCTGGTGTCCCGCGATGTGAGGGACGGCGGCAGGGGGTTCCGGGGGACCCGGCGGACCCGGCAGCGGTAGGGAGAGCGCCCCGATCGGAGGGCGCTCTTCCGCTGCTTCGGCGCGCGCCCGTCACCCTCGGGCGCGCGCCAGGCTACTGCTGCGGCCAAGAACGGGCAAATGCTCGAATAAACTTGGCCGCAGCAGTATATACAGTATACCGTTGTAAGATTAATTGAAATATACAAAAAATGTATACTGCTGTACTATAAATATAAATAGACAAAATATATATACTGTTGTACTATAAATATAAATATACAAAATAAATATACTGTTGTAATATAAATATAAATATACATCCTATATATACCGTTGTAAGATTAATTGAAATATACAAAAAATGTATACTGCTGTACTATAAATATAAATAGACAAACTATGCTGAAATATAAATCAACAGAAATAACAACAGTATTACAGTAGATACAGAACTGTACTGTAGATGTACTGTACTGTATGAACAGTACAGTACACTACGTACATTTTTCTATATATTTTTTTTTTAAGTTTTATAAATATACTTATGCGTTAGTTACCCTTGGTGCCTTTTTCCGGTCTCTTTTTTTTCCGTATGCATGATAGCACACGGTGGTTAATGGCACAACGAGGCCAGAAGTAGCTAACCAGCATTGGATAGCAGCAATTCGGTGTCCGCTCGTGTACATCTCCTTAATTCGCATGCTGAGATCCTTTGAAATCTTTTTAACAGGCATTGCTGCGAGTAGAAAGAAATACAAACACAAGAATGTATATTCGATGTTTAGTCGATGTGTATTCTATGTGCAGTCAATCCACAAAATGGATGGTGTATTTATACGGTAATGACTCACATTAGAGTACGCCCACTTTCAACACCTGTACCTGGTCGCCATCCATAAAAGGTCATACACTTTGCATAGCCCACCACTCCATGATCTTTATCTGAACTTGCCCTTGTCCAGATACTGTACTGCATTGTGCCACCTGCTTCCATGGAGCATCCCCGGTTCTATAGACGCAAGAACCCACTCACCTCTGCCGTGCCTGTCATGCTGAAAAAGCGAAAGGCGGTTGCCGTTTCCACGCCAAGGGCAAAGCGACAGGCTAAGGCCAATAAAGAAAACCTTCTGCTGACCCCAAAGGTTAAGGGTTTTCTTAGACGTAAGCCTCATTATGTGAAGAAGATATACGGTGATGTACTCTCGACACAAAACGATTGGAAGACAACCCATCGGACCCGCAGACCACTTCCTCCCATATGCTTCGACGACTCTGCTGTAGCTGTCCCGGAAATCTTCATCCCGTCTTCTCCACCCCCATCTTCTCCGGTTCCATCTGACGATGCTGCCGCCTCTGAAATCCATGGGTTACTGTCTCCTTTGCGCTTAGACGACTCTGCTTCTCGCCCGGAAATCCAAAGTCACTTTCTCCATCCCTCTTCGAGGACGCTGCCGCTTCTCCTCTACCGGGTATCCACAGGTCACCTCCTCCACTGTCCATCGATGCCGCTTCTCTCCATGGAACCCCCATCTCATCCTCCGTTGCACCCATCCCCCCAGATGACCAGACGCCATGCACAAGAAGCAGCTCGTTAGACCGGATGCTGAATGGGATAAGTGTGGATCTCTCCGGGAATTCTATTGTGCTGGCAAAGATAGATCTGCTTCTTGAGACCATGTTAAATGTGGAGCAACGGATGCAACAAATGGAACAACGGATGGATCAACGGATGGAGAAGATAGAGGCTGACATTGCGGGCATACATTATTTGCTCTGTGCTAATGCCCCTGTTTCCCCGACACCGGAGCAGGGGGGTGACATGGATCTGATGAATGGGACCTTCGACCCCCTTCAATCACCAAGCGCACCCACTCCACCAGAAGATGTAGTGTACATGTATGCCGTTGAGGAGGACATGACAACCCCGTCAAGACCACGCCAGGAGACAACACAGCGACCACGACCGGAGGAAAGCTCCCCCCCAGACAACCTACCATCGCCCGTCGCCTCAAGCACACCCGATCCCAAAAGACCTATACCCGCTCGCATCGATATGGTGCCCGACATCACCCTGTGCGATCTGCCACTGGCGCTCAGGGAGAAGTATAGGGTGATGAGTGCTGGTGCACCCCACAAGTATGCCTTGATCATTTTTAAGCACCATGTTCCCTACACGTTGTACTGCGAGTGGGTGTTCAAAGTGAACTACGAAGGAAATCGCATTAAAAAGGCGCTTCCTGTCAATTTAAGGAAAAACATTGTGGAAGAATTGCGGCGCTTTTATGCAGTTACAGATCCTGTAATAAAAGGCGTTCGAGACTGCATTAATGGCGTTTTGCGCCATGCAAGGAATCGGCCATGGATGGACAATGTGGAGGACTTTCAGTGAGACCATACTGTTGTGCTGAACTGTATTGTACTGTACATGTTTTGCCCTACAGTACCCGCTGTACTTAAACAAAGGAGATGTTGTTGTGTGTTTTTTTACACAGGATGCACAACTCCAGTCCCTGAGGGCCGTAAACAGGCACGGTTTTCAAGGTTGCCCTGAAAACCTGCCCTGTTTGCTGCCCTCTCGGACTGAACTGGTGCAGGTCTGACTGACAGTGTTGCGCACCATCCCACTGTACTGTACTGTATACAATACTGGGTTTCTTTAATAAAGGAGATGTTACTTAAAATGCTTCAACATTGTATTTGTAAATAAATGTTTTTGAACTGACTGCACCAATAAAAGAACATGTTGATTTGTCTTACTGTACTGTGCATTGTTTCCATTTGCTCTTTTGATTGTACTGTATAACAAAATACAGAGTAACAAATGTCGAGGCTTGTTGCACTGTTTTTTTACTGCCTGGTCGTGCAATTGGCGTGGGAACTAGGGCAATTGGCGTGGGAACTAGGTCAATTGGCATGGGAACTTCTGTTCTAGGGCACCTAGAGATAAAATTCATTTTGCCCCTAGATGTTAGGAACCCTCTCACTTGACCCCAACAGGGTCCGAGCAGTAATGGCGGCGAGAAAGGGTCACGCCGGTGAGGAGGGTCCTACCATTGAGCGTAATGGCGGAGAAAGCTTTGAATCGGCTAAGTCAGAATGAGCAGAAACCTGGAACCCACAACTCCGGTTCTGTTCAACCTAGAGGGCTCAGATTCGGTCACCATGTAGTCCTAGTTGCGGCAGGATTGCATAGCAAATTGCGACCCTCTGGTGGCAATAGAACGGAGTCAGGGTAATGTTAAAGTTCAGGTTTCTGCCATTGACTTGCATGGCAGAAAAAAAGCCACTTTGGTAATGTGCTTTTAAACTGTCTTTTGGTATCTCCAGTTGCGGGGGTCGTGCAAGGCTGATATTTTGCCACTATGGCAAGTGTCCTTCCGCATGAGGACCAGGCGAATTTCAACCCGCTCAGACCCACAAAACGGGTTATTTTAAATTATATTCGCGCAATTGGCGTGGGAACTACTTAGGGCCTCGGTCAAGTTCACGGCCAATTGGCGTGAGAACTTCTGTTCTAGGGCACCTAGAAATAAAATTATTTTTGCCCATAGATGTTAGGCACTGTATACCACTGTACAGTATACTGTAGAAGACACATAATGAAACGATACTGTACATGTAGAATAAATGCATAGTTTTATTTTTTCGGGTTTATTACACAGTATACTGTACGGCCGGAAAACATCAGCATACAGTACAATATTATCCATCGAAATCCCCCCATTAGCCGTTTTCTTTTCTGAGGAAAAACAAAAAGAAAAGTTTTAATGTACAGTAATGGTAAGTCCCCTAAAGAAGTACCCAGCCAGTCCCACCAAATAATACGGCAACACACCATAGAATTTCCCATTCAGCTGGCGCCGGTCCACTGCCAGTCCAGCTTTCTTCATCATCCACGTCGATAGTTTGCAGCGGAACTAGTCCACCTGTAGTCAGCAGGTGAGGCTGGAAATCGCTTAGGTACATGCAAGCTTCATCAAAACTGCACGACTCAGGCTCAGGGTTGTCACTGACGGTGGGACCGTCATTGGAAGCCGGTGCTGGTGCTGGTGCTGGTGCATTGCTTGGCAGAGACTGTCGCTTCTTAGTTAGTTTTAACACAACCCTTCGCCTTTTGCCGCCTCCATGATCATAGATACGGGAAAAATCCGGTGATACACACCAATACCCTCCAACAAATTGGGGCTCAATGCGGTGAAACAGGGATCGCTACATAACCTTTTCCTTACTGCACGCTTCCACGTATGAGGAGTTGGCGAAAATTTGTAAAAGTCATAGTTTTCGATAAAATACTGATAAATTTGAGCAACTGTTGCTATCTTATCATCTGTTGCATTAATCGCGGCCCATATCAAATACGCGTAACTTCTGTCGGGTTTTTGGAAAGCGGGCTGCACTTGAACACTCATGGCGGGTGGGTCTCTGGAGAATACTGTAACTGAAACTGGTCTTTGTCTTTCTTTAATATGAAAAGCCTAAATTGATACATTTTTGCAACTCTTCCTTCAGTCTCAAGGCCAATGCCAAGTTACAATAGCACACTGTGGTACAGTATCTTTTTTAAACGAAACATCTGCAAGCCGACACATTACTGATTCGGCGCATTACAATTCATGAATTTCTGCCATCTGGCGGACACGCGAAGCATTGCAGCCTATTAAAATCCGAACCATTATCAATAAACGCATCAGCCGGGCATGACTCGTGGCTTGGAACGCAAGGTGAACGCGGCATGCGCCAGGTGAACAGCGTGGCATTCCAGGAACCAGCCAG
This sequence comes from Ascaphus truei, assembly GCF_040206685.1. Classification (NCBI taxonomy): domain Eukaryota; kingdom Metazoa; phylum Chordata; class Amphibia; order Anura; family Ascaphidae; genus Ascaphus; species Ascaphus truei. Next base: position 15,528,494 of record NC_134498.1, read on the forward strand.
GGAAAACCGGTGATTTGTTAGAATAGAAGCTGCCGCAGCAGTATACCCTACCCCCTGTTATTCATGTACTGTGTAATCATTATACCTACCACCTGTTATTCATATACTGTGTAATCATTGTACCCTACTGCCTACTATTCATGCTTTGGCAATACTGAAATGTTCATTTGTCATGCCAATAAAACTTATTTGATTTGATCTATTAAACTGTCAAATAATAATTCAACATAGATGGACAGTATGGCTTCTTTTTATTTTATTTTTTTAGAGCAGACAGATTTCCAAAAGCAAAGGCCATATTTCCTTGAAGTCTAATGCAAAGACCCCTGATGAAGGAGATGACTTGTGTGTGATTCATACAGTACACTATGAAATAATCACAAATTCCAAATAATCTCAAAATCTATTCTTCTTTGCCAGGCAAAATTAATTTACTCCTTCCATATGAGTCAATATATAATGTTATAAGATTTGTTTTTCTAGCCAGAGTTGAAAGTATTATTATCTTCTGTACAAACTTACACATGAACCATTTTGGCACATGTCCTAGTATAAATTCTGTTTAACACTTGCTTGAATATTAGCTGCAATGCTTCTGTAGCTATTGTATCTTTGCCTTGCCCACTACAAAGAAAGCCTTACATTCACCCCAGAGCTTCTCTTACTCCTTTTTATTGGTAGTAAAAAGATTTCCTGCTGTAAAGAGCCTGATTCAATATTGCTCATAGTGGGCGGTCACTGTGCCATTTAAATCAGCAATCGGCTGCATCAGATAATATCAAATTATTTAGCAGGTACATTTCAGAGTTTAAGACAAAAAACCCAATGCTACATCCAATGTGACCAATTATTTAATACATGACCATGTATTTTATATATATTTTCTCCTCATAAATATGGCTGATTACAGTCAATACTTTGGCCAAAATATTTAAAGCCTACAATCACGCCACAGCAAACCCCTTTCAGTATGTCCTACAATACCAATATTATGCTGACTTATGTGTTTTATCAACTGCATTGAGACGAGGAAAACAAAACACTGCAGCCAACAGCATCTGGTGCGTGACATACATGTGTTGCGTGACATACATGTTGTGCGTAACATACATGTGATGCGTGACATACATGTGGTGCGTGACATACATGTGGTGCATGACATACATGTGGTGCTTGACATACATGTGGTGCGTGACATACATGTGGTGCGTGACATACATGTGGTGCGTGACATACATGTGGTGTGTGACATATGCAGCACCAACTTTGCATGTAGGGGAAAGCAACCCCCGACTATGGCAGAAACCTGATAACAGGGTGAAGGAGCGGCCACCGTCCATATAAAGCACAAAATAAGGGATTAAGGATTGGTATGGTACGTATTGCAAATTTTTCCCTGCGGTGGCGGTCGGCGGAGAGGGTTGTAGTGGTATTGCTAACAGTGGGGTACCCCCATTGTACCGCGCTGTGGAATATGTTGGTGCTTTACAAATAAATGATAATATCAATTGCATTGTGCATTGAGGAACGCATACATAATAGTATTTCCTGAGTGGTGGTAAGACATAATATACCTGGTGACCCATTCACTGTATTGTTTGATGTCTTACGGCTTAACACTGCTGGATAAATGTGACCCTGTGCGTTTTCTCACACAATGACTTTAGATGGTTTGCTTTTTTTTTTAAATGCATTCATGCATACAAAAAGAAAGGAGAATTCTGTGTTTTTGCTTTTCCTTTATACGACTATACTTCAAAAAACAAATGAAAAAGTGTGTAGATACACTAACAACAAATAGCAAGCACACACTATATTGTAATACAGTATAATACAATTTATAAGGTCGTTTACAGTGTTTTGGAAATAAAGGCTGCATGGCTTGAGTAATCCACATTACTTTGTCACAATGGAACAAATGGAATAAGGGCCATAGTAATACAGCAGGGCACTTTTTGGCATGTTCATGTAAATGGAAAGCGCCTTAAGAATTAGCACTACTAAATAAATCTAAGATTACAGGTTAATTCAACTGCCGCATGCGTCATTTTCAGCCAGAAACTCCCATTGAAGACGGTGGTGATTTTTGGCGCGAAAACGCCGGAATGACCCCTTCAGGGTGTATACACTACCGACACGCTTTATTACTCTGCGGCCATATCCGCAAGCCGGGAGATTTCCCGGCTTGCTAGTGGCCGCCCCTCGGCGTGCCGCGCGTCATAGACGCGCGGTCACGCGTCTTTGGGAGCGTGCGCCCCCTGCACGCGCGTCCAGGGGCTCCCCGAGGGAGCCCTGGTGTCCCGCGATCGCGGGACAGTGGCAGGGGGTTCCGGGGGACCTGGCGGACCCGGCAGCGGTAGGGAGAGCGCCCCGATCGGAGGGCGCTCTTCCGCTGCTTCGGCGCGCGCCCGTCACTCTCGGGCGCGCGCCAGGCTACTGCTGCGGCCAAGAACGGGCAAATGCTCGAATAAACTTGGCCGCAGCAGTATAATGTGTATATAATGAGTCCCTTAGTGCCTGTTGGTTATTTGTTTTGAATGTGCACATTCCCATGTTGGTACTTAGTAGCGGAGTATAATGGGTTTGACAGGACTCCTCTACAGTATTTAGAAGGTCAACATTTCTCTGAAATCATTATTGACAAAAATTACTTTTCTCTTAGCTTGGATCCAATGTGTTTGACCTAACATTTTTTTTCCCTTCGCCAACAATAACCACCTTTAAATAATTTCAGCTTTGACAGCGACATGTTATGTGTTATACATAAAGTGTTAGCATACTTCTGAGTGTGCTCACGGCATGCCAGCTTTATACTTCGGAGTAGGATGATTAGCGTTGAACTGAGCAAAAGGTCTTTTGGTTGTAATTTACTTTGTGCCTGATTAAAGCTTTATTTGGTTAACAGCTGTTGCTTTGACTGATGAGACAATTGCCAAGAGAAATGTCCACCTGACTAAACAAGGACACATTGGGGCATTTAATAATATTCAGTCGGGCATTTAAGCTTCAAGTACAAGTTTTAGCTATGTCCCTTTTGATTTTTCATTGCAGATAAGGAGAATTGTGCTATGGAAGAGAAGAAAAAAGAAACTTAATTGGCATTCTTACAGTACCACCAGAGACAAAAGGCTGCGTTTCCATCATTAAGGCACAGAGCGGATATAGTGTTAATTCAACGACTGTTGATGTTTTCCACATAGGACTGCCAACTAAATAATTTGGTGGGACAATGATGAGTGAGTATTCGGTTTTTAAGGTCATGTAACAATCTGTACTGGGAACATTGACACAGGAACAGCATAGCCCAAGGTCATGAGATCCCAGCATTTGTATTCCTGAAAAATGCAATGTTGCTGGTAAGAATGCAAGTTGCTCGTAGCAATGATTGTCAAGAGAAAGGGAAGCATTGGAATTGGGGGGTATAAATTGTATTTGAATGGATCAAAGAAAACAAATCCCATTAAACACAACATGATTTTTTTTCTTTAATGCATCTGTATTTAATATATTTTATGTATGTACAGATGTAGCATTGGGTGCATTACAGCAGAACACACATAATGAGTCAATGGGAACAGACACTATTGTGTCTGCCTTAACAGCACTTGAAAAATAACACATTATTGCACCCACTGTCATGTGCCAGTGAGTACAATAATGCCTGCTATATCTGTTCCAATGGTGTCACAATGAAGCTTATATTACAGTATAACGACATATCTGTTATGTAGATGCCCTGGGGATTGGAGATATGAAACATCTCACTGAGGCTGTTGAACCTTGCGAATTTCACACTTCGTTATTCACAAAAAAGTTGACATAATTTTAAAGTTGGCAGCCAGTTTGTTTAGCACTAAAGGCCAATTTTGCTTTCTTTCAGAATCTGTTAAATTATCTAAAGATATGGACATATATGGAAGTGTTTGTGCATTGGGACAGAGTGCTAGCAATAGATACACATAATAGTGTTTTTGTCTAGATCAGTTAGTTAATTGTCTATTACATTGGCAAAGAAGGGGGGTTGGGTAGGTGGCGTGTTGATGGTCATCATGGCTGTGGTGACAGCAGGAAAAGACTACTAACGCGAAACAGAAGCAGTTGTACTTGACCCCCAACAGAAGGCTTCTCGTATAAAAATAAATAAAACTGAAAGGGAGATTTTACCCAAATTATCATTGTGGTCCTCCTTCATCTGGAGTATCCTGATTAAGCCAAGTGATTGGCGAAACACTTAGAGTGGGAGTTCACAGACCTCACAGCACTCACATACACGTTGTAGAGCCTCAAATCGAAAACGAAAATGACGTTTCGCAAAAACGGATGTGACGTGATGGAGCCCATGGAGATGCCGGCAAGGAAGTCAACAGCTGGCGAAGGCTCCCCAGACCATCGGCATCACAGAGGGGACGGAGGCGGTGAGATTAACCACCCACGGTGTTTGAATTGATGTGAATTATCTTTTACTGATCGTACACATTGTGAGTACAGCTCTTATCCTTTTAAAACGATAAAATCTTTTGTTCACTGATCTGCGCTGTGGTATATATTCTCTTTTATACTGAGGTACATCTCTTCCGAACCTATATAAGCAAGACTTCTTGCCACAGTTTTGGAGTCATGAACTTACACCACTGCACTGTGAGTAGGGATTGCATACGAGCCAAGATTCTCACGATCCTCAAGTTGTTCAAGACACCTACACTTACACTATTTCTCTTTTTTCTTGTTGATTTTCTCCCATACTCCCCCTGGATTTTGAAGAACATTAGTGCCCTGATTGACAATACTGCAGTTTAATGGATAACCCCAATGGTACAGAGTAACATACTGTAAGATGGCGCTAAAAGGAGGTGACAATTTTTAGCCCATATTTTAATTTTTAGGTTTATCTGTAATACTGTGCATTTTTTTGTTTTAGTTTTTTTTGTGACTTTAGGTCATCTTTTTGCCAACTCCACAACTGTTTGTCTATACCATGCTCATAAGCACCCCCCACCAACATAAGTTGCTCTAGTTTAGAGCATGCTCACTGATAGTAAATAACACTACAGTCATTTTTCTTATAAGACTAGAAATACAGACACCCTACAGCACCGAATGGCAACTAATAGTCAGTGTGCTGGTGCTTGACGGTGTTTACTTGGTAAACAAGGACCATGAATCATAACTACATGGATGGAAATACCATGTAAAATCAAACCACTTGCTTTTAACTGTAAGCTCATAGGCACTTATAGTGTCTGAATTGGATTTACAGTAGGAAAAGGCCAACATCTAGAGAGTACAGATGTGTGACATATTCACTGATGATCGCAGCATGGCAAAATGTGTCTATTTTTTGTGTGGAAATGTAGCAAAAAAATCAGCAAGCTTCTCAAACCAAAATTTGACAAATATTAAAAGTCAGTGTGCAAGGTCATGTAACCCTTTAAATACTGATATGTGTGCCTAATTCTGGTGAAAAGTGGCAACATTGTGTAGCAATTGTAGCAAAACAGGTGAGATTCTAAACAATGTGAACTTTTGGTTAAATATTTGCACTTTAGAGAGCTCAAATGTATCTTAGTGCCATCCTATGCAACTGTGATCCCATCTTTACTATGCACTCTTACAGCACCAGAAAGTGTTCTATGGCAGAACACTGCTTAGTAAATACAGCCCTATTTTCTTGGCATAATAGTAAAGATCAGAGTGCCTCAGGTGAGCATGCTCTTCCATATTGCTAACTGTACTCTTCCAAAAGTGTCCATAAACTGCAGCTGGAAGCATGCTGAATTTGCAATATTAAAGGAACATGATTTTAATATGATGAAATTGAGGTCTTTCTCAGCTCTACATTTTGGATGTTTGATGCGTCGGTAGCGATAACATGGTTGTGGCTAGCCACCCGATTACTGCAACGGAAGTGGCATGCACTCCCCACACCCCCCACCTTCCATTTTAATCTGGAGCAGTGAGAGCGATCTCCCCTTAGAAAGTAAGCAAAAATAGCATGATGTTCCATGAATGTCATAACTTCCGATGGTGTGCTAATTAGGGTTGCCAGGTGGCTTCTCCAAAAATACTGAACACAATGGTGAAAGGTGCGATGCGCTCAAAAACACACATGCACACATTCACTTCTCAGCTCCATGCTGTTTCCTCCTCTCCTCTGCCCTACCCCTATGCTCCTGACACCTCCCCATGATTGGCTACTGCTGGAGAAAGCAGCCAATCAGGGTGGAGGAAGCTGCCCAGCCCACTAGCAGCAGCCCTGCTCTCTCCCTACTCAGGGGAACCCCCCCTCCCAAGCCAGTCAGGTCACTACAGTATGTCCAGAGAGGTATTTCCGGACACATACATGTCCAGTATTACCGTTAATTTTTTTACTGGACAGGGTCCAAATACAGGACAGTCCAGTTCAATCCTGGAAACCTGTCAACCCTAGCACTGTTAGTCCTTGAGGCGTTCTAGGAAACTCATATGGGCATTGTAATAAAGGTTTCAGTCCTGTAAGACTTGTGTTATAATATGCAGGCCTGCCACTACAGTCTGGGTGGTGAAGTCAGAAGTGGTTAAAAACTTTTTCAGTTGAGATCTACTGTATCATTTCCTTCCTGAGATTATTATTATTTAGTGCACTGCTTTAGCAATCAGTACCTGCTGCTTTGTGTGATTCAAGTAACTGAGTCTGTTTTTAGGTTTCATTGTTTCATATGGTGTTTGTAGAAACTGGCTCTGGGACTACTACTCAATTTGGAGGGATTAAAGCTTTTAAAACCTAAAGTGTGCATGTAATAGATGGACTGGGGATGAATAATACTTTTTACGTGTCTCTGACACTTTAAACTGCATATCTGACTAACTTTCTACTCTACATATATAAGCTTTTCAAGGTTTCATCCAGTAATCTATATCTAACTGTTGAGTATACGGCTCTTTTCAGGCAAATGCACAATACTGTAAACTTCTATTTCTTAGCTATAATGCCATTTGGTGATGCCTGCTCTACATACAATATTTGGGCCATTTGTACAATACATTTCAATTTTAACACAGAATCTTCATACACTCTGCACCTAACAAGGGCATTCTGACCCCAAAACATTGTACTGTGTCATGTTTCTGCTAAATAAAATGAAGTCAAATGTTCAGCTGAACTCTAGCACAGTTGCATCAGAGACCAACTTTTGATGGATATTTGACAGTTACTGTACATAGTAGATGAGGTTGAAAAAAGACACAGTACAGATGCAGCAGCCATAATTTTATGAAATCACGCGGTTTATACCTCGGAATAACCATGTGATGGCGCGGGATTACTTCCAACCGTACCGTGAGTGCAGGCGAGTGCATAAAATGGAATTTTAGTGCTCTAGCTTTTAAACACCTGAAATTTACACAGTAGCACAGTACTGTACACATTACAATTCATTCATTTCATTGCATTTAATTGCACACAATCCATAAAATTCCAGACTGTAAGCTCCTCGGGGCAGGGACTCCTTTTCTTTAATGTTACTTTTATGTTTAAAGCACTTATTTCCATGATCTGTTATTTATATTATCTGTTATTTATTTGATTACCACATGTATTACTACTGTGAAGCGCTATGTACATTAATGGCGCTATATAAATAAAGACATACAATACAATACAATACAAAGCAACCGGGATAAACACGTGTGCCTGGGGCGATTGGTGGCGTTCATGCCGCGTGGAGTACAGAAGCGCACACACAAAACTGCGCCATGCTGTCTTAAAATAACGGCTGCTGCACCTGTATATCCATCAAGTTCAACATGTGCTACATTTAGACGACAGATACTGTACTTATCCTGTATATGTATTTACAGTATTTTGATTCAGAGGAAGGCAAACAAAAAAAACCTAGGGAAACATCATCTAATACTGTCTCATAAGGGAAAATTAAATTCCTTCCGGAATCCAACTTTTGACAATCAGATAACTCCCTGGATCAACACCCTTCCCATGTTTACTTATTTGGTATATCCCTGTATACCTTCCTTTCTAAAAAAGATGTCCAACCTTTTTTTTTTAACAAATCTATTGTATCTGCCATCACAGTCTCCATGGTAATAAAGTCCACAGTATAACTGCCCTTACTGTAAAGAACCCTTTTCTTTGTTGCTGGTGATATCTCCTTTCCTCCAACCTTAAGGGATGACCCAGAGTCCTTTGTACTGCCCTTGGGATGAATAGTGTTTTTTGAAAGCTCCTTGTATTGTCCCCAAATATATTTGTATATAGTTATCATATCCCCTCTTAGACGCCCCTTTTCTAATGTAAATAAATCTAATTTAGCTAGCCTCTCCTCATCCATCCACTTTATTAATTTGGTGGCTCTTCTCTGCACTTTTTCTAGTTCCATAATGTCTTTTTTATGGAGTGGTGCCCAAAACTGTACTCCGTATTCAAGGTGTGAACTTACTAATGCTTTATAGAGGAGCATAATTATGCTTACTTCATGTAGACATACATTAAATAAAAGTATTTATTCATGTTTGGAAATTGATAACAGTAACTGTTAAGTGTGTATACTCTACACAGGCAAACAGTGGAATATGATTGAGTAGACAGTCTATTGATTTGCAGTATACCAGTATAGCTTTCTTCTATCTGATCACACTCATCAAAGGAGGTCTATGAAATCAAATGTCAAGGTGAGCAGAGTGCCAGTGAAGGAAAAAGAGCAGCGAATTGTGGTTACTAATGCAAAATATCTCAAAGAGGTAAACAGTTCAAAACAGCTTTGTTACCGATCATTAATCCACAGTGGTCAACCATCAGCACGTACAGTACTCAAAAGAAAAGAGAGAAGAATGGAGGATTTTTCTGTCCTCTCAGCTGTTCTCTTTCGATCATATATTTCCCATTATATAACATGTATTAATATGTTGCTTTCCCCTCCTCTGCACCTCTGCACCATTAAGCACCATACTGACTATACAGATGTATCGTACAAGCATTATTAACCCCTTAAACAAAGGTTAACCCAATAATTAACCCAGAAAATAAGGTGTGTGTTATGCACAAATTACTTATGTTTTTAATGGAGTAGATATGATCTATTAAATATCACGGTAGCATTAACACGCCTCATTGAATAAAAGGAACTATAACAATACCTGTACGTTCTATCAATACATCGTCACACATCTAAACGTCATTCTCTATTTAACATTCTCATCTTAGTCTGGTAAATTTGTCATTTAGCCCAAGATGCTATCCGTATCCCAAGGTTAACTCTATTTGTAACATGATGATGATGATATACCGAAAACTATTTTTTTACATTATATAACTTTCAAATTGCATTTTTTGTGTAATAGAAGTATGTATGTATATATGTATGTACACGCACACACACAATATGCAATGTTAACTATTGTACAAATGACAAATAACCTACTCTGGAAGTGTTCTGACCCAGTTGATTCCATTTTCCTTGCACTGTTTTGATCATTGTCTTTTAAGAACCGGTGACCAGATGGGAAGTGACCTCCTGGAAGTAGACTTTATCCATGATACCTAGCGATACAGTAAACAATTCGATACTGTAAGACGGCAAAAGGGACACAGACTAATATAAACTTAATGTACATAAAACAAATTATAACAAGAGATCATGAGTCAATCTAAATATTGCCCCCACACATGAACACTTAGTGGATCTTAGGTAATGGTTTTAAGGATAAATCAGAATTTTTGCTTAATGCCAAAGTGGAGAATCATTCCTGGGTGACAGATGCTTCAATAGAAAATATGACATCGTCAAACTGTTCCCGAGTCTCAAACCAGGCACGGACTTGTTCAACTTGTAACTTTGCTAACACCTCCTATCATGTGATGGGCTCTGAAAAAATAATGAAATGTGGTAAGAATGGAATAATTTTTAACCCTGATGTTTCATGTGTAGAAACAAACTGTACTTTACCTCACACGTCCAAAGCTTCCGCCCAAATCATGTCTTGTTCTTTTAATGCTGGACTCTGGACACTGGAATACCATGCTTTTGCTGCAGAATATTGTTAATCTCTCAGCAGATCGAATATCATTAGCCAGTCTGATCCCATCCACCAGCCGAATAGCTTTACTGGACATAAAAAAAAAAAAAATTAGCAGATTGTAGAGAGAATGGAGGAAGGACAGTACTCAGCTTATGACAGGAAGACCACTTCTGCGCTGTACTGCAAGTTTTCTCACATACAATTTTTTGATATGTGGAATTTGTGACGGAGACGTGGCCACTCCCCCACCGTTGGTTTGGCCAATGAGGGCGAACCAGTCCCGTGTGAGGTCATGGCCACGACCCACAAAACCCCCACCACGCCACCTCCTGTCGCAAACTCTCCCTCTCTCCCAGGACCGCGATCTGCGATGAAGCGCTGTGCACGCGCCACCCCCCCCCCCCGCTTGGTGCGCGTGCTACAGAATGCACTGGGACCGCAGCCTTATGAACATATAGGCACTCCACATTTTTCTCTGCAGCCACAAGTACAGTAAGTCTTGCTACATCTGTATATAAATGACCAAACTACCTGTAGCAACTACCATATTGCAGACCGTGTAATACAATATATGACGAATTATGCTATACTCTATATCAGGGGTTTGCAACCCGTGGTCCGGCATCACATTCGGAATGTGCCGCATGATGGCGTGAAAAAGAAAGATTGATTAAGCGAAGGAACTCGTGTATTAGCCACTTCGGAGGGAGCGGGAACTCCACTGGCCTTTGGCCCCGTCGCAAGCCAGGAGACTTACCACTCCTGCCGCATTCTTCCATGGTACTACGCCCAGTCAGGCAGCTTTCCACTCTGCCATCCCAATCTTCCGGGCAGGCCTCCCACTCCACACATGCTGCCGTCGTCTTGCCACTGGTGCCGACTCCAGCATTAGCAGTAACAGCCACTGGGGGCGTATGCTCCTGGTGCCGGAGGATGTTTGGTTGTGGCCGTTTCCCCGCGACCAAGTTGCAGGCAGCATTTAGCCACCACTCACCCCGCCGTAGGGACATCTTGCCACCAGTCGCATCGCCTCCAAGGTAAGTCTGTAACCTTAGCCTAAAAAACTCTTACCCCAAAAAACTTATCCGGTCCCCTTACCCTAAAATCCTCATTACCTATAAAACCTCTTAGCCTAAAAAGCTTTCTGTGATCCTCGTTACCCTAAAAAACTTTTACCCCAATGCTAATTACAATACCTTGGGGGCAAAATTGAAAATGGCGATGTGTTCTTGGCGACTGAACAGTGGCGGCTAAAAGGCAAAATGTCCTATTCCGTCTGGTGCAACCAACTAATCTGCTGCCAATCTCTCTGTAACACCCGCATCCACACTGGCAGCCATGCTTCTCCTGAACCTCCATTAAAGCTGCAGTTCAGTCTTTTTTTTATTTTATTTTAATTTTTTTACTTCAATAGTTTCATGTGGGCAATCTCTAATTACCTAAAGAACTGCATAGCTGCCGGTCAATTCGTTCTCCGTCTATTGATCGGCAAAGTTTGGCGACATCTTTAAATATGGGGAATGTAAATCGTTGCTATAGGAACAAGCATGCTTGTTAAAATAGAATACAAGAAAATTGGTCTTTCAAAGTTGTTTTTTTTAAAACAGAAAATACTAACAGTATTTTTTCTTACTACAGAACTGATTTATTAAAAAAAACACACATGCAGGATATTGCCTGAACTGCAGCTTTAATGTTTGCAATATTTGAATGTTTTTATTATCCTTGTTTACTTTTGGCCCTATTTAGTTTATGTTTAGCTGTTAATTTGAACCAGATTTAGGGGGGGCAGTGGGCCACCAAAAACGCTTGTCCTCTCCTGCTCTACAGTATATAATCATAGGTCCTTGTCTAGCTAGAGATGGGCAATTCTTTTTGACAGATTTGGATCCGCATCGGATCGGCCGGTTCCTTTTGGTCCACGGATTTCAGCGGATCAATCTCAAAAAGGACGGTTTGCGTTTTGCGGATTTTTTATTATTACCAATACACCTCCCGGAGTCCGCAACCCGTGGACAGATTTGGTCGGTTTTAATACACACGGATTCATCCAAATCCGCCATTGGATACAACCTGTGGACGGATTTGTAGAATCCAATCCGCGGATTCAGCAATCCGTTGGCGATTCTAAAGAATCCAATGGCGGATTTTGATGAATCCGTGCGGATTAAAACCGACCAAATCCGTCTGCAGATTTTACAGCGCAAAATGGATTTTAGGGGGATAATGCGAGAAAATCCGGGAAACAGGATGTGGTCAGATTCGTCCGTCACTGTATAGCTTGCCCTTATACTACTAACAAACAATTCAAATAAGAAGTACGGTTAAACAATTCTTTGCTGTGAATTACTATCCACCCAGCACCATTTTAAACAACACAAACACTTTTGGATAAAACACTGTTGGCTAAGTAATTTCTTTCCATTCATTATAGTGAAATAGCAGTGTTTACCACTGAAAGAAAATGGAAGGTCAATATTAGAGGGGATGAAAATGAAAGAATTCTGTCTTGCTTATTTTATGCAAGAGAAATGTATATTTGCAGCACTACAATTCGGGAAAATAAGCTCTATATAGTGATGATTAAGTGTGCAGTTTTCGTGCTGCAGTTTGGAGTTTAATTAAAACTTCTAGTTTTATGGTTATTTATTAGTTTTCCATCTGCACCTCAACATTTTATTTCCTCTTGGATTAATAAAGTGAGGCATTTTTTTATATTGAATTCCGGGCACATTCTTCAGTTGTAGAAGTGGGTGTGATTACCCCAGGGGTTCAGCTACACCAGTAATTTGAATTGCATGAATTGCTTTAATTCATTGTAAACTAAAGGCGGATTAAAATGAATTACATACTTAAATGTGGATTTCTCCGCTGTTGCAGTAAGGCAGTGATCATTGAGTAGAATAAAGATATTCCTTTTTTTCCCCCTCATACATAGGTTTTATGTATGTTTGTTTAGACTTGTGCTACATTTTAGTCTTCAATTTAAAAGTGCATATCCTATCAGTATGTTGAGAGTTCACAACTTATGCAGTGCTACATAATAATAATAATAATAACAATAATAATAATAATAATAATAATAATAATAGCATGTTCTTGTATAGCGCTGCTAGTTTTACGTAGCGCTTTACAGAGACATTTTGCAGGCACAAGTCCCTGCCCCGTGGATCTTACAATCTATGTTTTTGGTGTCTGATGGACAGGGAGATAAAGTGGCTTACCCAAGGTCACAAGGAATTGAACCAGGCTCCCGGTGCCAGTCAGTGTCTTTACTCACTGAACCACTCCCTCTCCCCATACAGAATTTCTTAAGCACAATGGGGTCTGTAAACCAAGACAAAAGTAGCTAAAGTGGTGTCTGATATTCTGCATAACTTTCGGAGCAGTTGGCTCAAATATAGAAACAGTTGTTTTTTTTTAATCTGCTGCAGATTATTAGAAACAGCTATTTACAACATTGGAAGGTTTGGAAGGTTTTTGGACGCAGATTGAAGTGAGAAATAATAAGGAGCATAAACCGATACATCTAATTCTAATTTGGCACTCCCCATGGGTATGGGAAATAACTGGAGCAAAGACCTAGATATATTGATGCTGTGAGGTGCGAAATGAAAATAACACCTTTTCTGTTAGCTCCTCCAAAATCTGGTACAGATTTTGCACCACTCACCTTCCACGGAGCTACTGAAGCAAAAGCCTTATTTGCCTTGGCCAGGGGAAAGTGACAGCTGCACTGTGGCTGCCTGTTTATGAATATTCTTTTCCTCGCTGACGGGGAATGCCATGGTGAATTTGCCCAAGTCAATTCTACATCTGTACGTAGGCACCATTGAGTCACTGTCCAACGGTCTTAGTCTCATTTGTTTGTGGCTAAGGCACAGTGAGATAAAAGGACATACTCAAGGTCGCAAGAAGAGCCGACTCGTAAAATAGTGAGTCCCGAAATAGCTTTGTTTTGCATACATGTTCTGATTAGCTTCAGACAAGTATACTGTATATGTTGTTGATAAGAGTGAACACCTGGCAGTTTGTTTTGTCATTGTATTTATCATTTTTCAGCAGGCATTGATCAAGTGTGATTTTTTTTTAAATGTAGGGTAAAAATGTAGGTTAATGATAGTGGTGTTACGTGTAATGGTAGGATCGTGTTATTTTCTCATGACATTTAAAAATAAACATTTAATCATCTGCAAAAATGTGCTCATTCCAATCAACACAGCTCTAGTTACGTGTGCTAATTATGTACAGTATAGTTTACTTGTACCATGCAAATGGAAACCTTATAGCTGAAAATACTCTTGACTTTATGGACCTGGAAACCATTTAATTGCTAACACATTGATTTGGTAAGCTGCAGTCAAGTGATAGCTCAAACTGCCTTTAACAAACCATAATGGATCAGAAAATGGCAAGGAACTATAGCAGACTTTTACCCTTATTGAAAGCCCCATAGCTCTGCTTCTAGGCAATGATCTTAAAAATCTGTCTCACCAATTAACTCTTCCATCTTCAAGATATTCACTATTTATTTAAAGATAGTACGTACCTTTAGTAATTCCCAATAATGTTATGGTTGTGAGGGCAAACGTGTCCTGGTTTGCTTCCCGAATGTTCCCGCAAATTGTCATGCTGTGCTCACCACATACAAGGCGGGACCACAGTGCTGAGGTGGGAATGGATATTACGCCACCCACAGCCACAGGGGCGCATCTGGAGTGTAGAGTAAGTCCAAATAGCTGGGTCGGGGTTGGAGAAGTACGGGTCGTCGTTATACTTGCCGGGGTCAGAGGAGGAGAGGTGCAAAATGTTGCTGGTACTATTAGCCGGGTCCGGGATTGGAGAGAGTAGAGTCGTCGTGATCTGTTTGCCGAGGTCAGGTTAGGAGAGAGCAGAATGGTCATTTGTCCGGATGCCGAGGTCAGGTTTGGAGAAGAGTGGATGGTTGTGGAAAGCCGGGTCGGTACACAGGAAGAAGCAGCAAGGCAAGACAGACTGTGGAGACAGAGAAGAGGTGAATTCAACGCAACTAGAACTGTGTGGCAATACAAAAATACTAGAACAAGCGCTAGACCAATGTGCTATAAACAGTGCAGTGCACAAAAAAAAGCTGCCTGGTAATCTACTGAGGGAATTATCTCAAAAATACCCAATAACAATATAAAAATACAAATATAGAAATAGAACCCGGCGCATGTGTACATAAATTATGTGAATAACCAATATGAATATATAAACCATAAAAGGATATACGTGACTAATATGAGTAAAGTCCTTTCTTCCAGACTTGAGTGATTGACGAATGGGGGATGGACTCAGTTCTCAAAGCACATAGAGAAGATGTTCCTTTTCACAGCAAATGCTGTCCTATAGATTGAGACATACAGTAAATCGGGGAAAAACATTGCGCAGTATTGTTTTTCAGTAATTAAACCCTCACAAATGAAACTCAAGTAAATGCCCACTTACTAGTGGTAGGTAGGCAGCATGCAGTGGAGATAAACTGTATATGGTGTCTTCTAAGTCCAAAGGTTTTCAGGGTAACACGAACCCCACGTGGTGTCCCCAATTCCTATGGATATAAAAGAAACCTGCTTCTCAGGAAAGATGTCTCCTGAACCTGTCCCAGGACTCCTGTATCTTAATCTCCGACAAGGGATGAAGAGAAACAGAGGATTGCGCAATATATATAAACTTTAATGATGCCTCCAGAACTAAAACAGAATAATACTCACAAAAAACGTGAGTTTAAAATCAAATAAGAAGTGCCCGACCCGGCACACACATCAGCTGTACTCAGTCTCTGATAGTCCTTGCCGGTAACGCGTGTACCTCGCGTGTTTCCGGCGTGGCCGTGATGACCTGACGAAGTGACGTTCCCCGTCACGAAACGCGTAGGGAGGAGCCTAAGGAGACGCTGCCCTGGACACTCATCTGACTACCAGTCTGGAACGGAGACGGTGACGTCATCACGGTCGCGCCGGAACAACGCGAGGTACACGCGTTACCGGCAAGGACTATCAGAGACTGAGTACAGCTGATGTGTGTGCCGGGTCGGGCACTTCTTATTTGATTTTAAAATCACGTTTTTTGTGAGTGTTATTCTGTTTTAGTTCTGGAGGCGTCATTAAAGTTTATATATATTGCGCAATCCTCTTTTCTCTTCATCCCTTGTCGGAGATTAAGATATAGGAGTCCTGAGACAGGTTCAAAAGACATCTTTCCTGGGAAGCAGGTTTCTTTTATATCCATCGGAATTGGGGACACCACGTGGGGTTCGTGTTACCCTGAAAACCTTTGGACTTAGAAGACACCATATACAGTTTTTCTCCACTGCATGCTGCCTACCTACCACTAGTAAGTGGGCATTTACTTGAGTTTCATTTGTGAGGGTTTCATTGCTGAAAAACATTACTGCGCAATGTTTTTCCCCATTTATGTCTCAATCTATAGGACAGCATTTGCTGTGAAGAGGATCAGAAACTAGAACGGTGCTCAGCCAAAGTGCTAGTGGCACAGCTGAGCATATGTAGGTGAGAGCATCCAATAGGAAAACTGCAGCGTGGAGGTGTGTGCAAAGTGAGGGTGCGATAGGAGGCAGGGTAACAAGGCTCAGGTGAGCTCAATGGGATGGAGCCTGTGTGTATAGCGCAAACGTCCATGCCCGTGCGCTCCTGCGCATGCCCCCTGACCTTGCAAAGGGGCGGCTCTAAGGAGCTGGAGCGGGTGCGCGCGCCTGAAGCGCGATGGCCGCCGGAGTGATTGGCGGGACCTCCGGAGGCAGGAGCTGGCGTTGGGAGAGTGCCAACCACCGGACCGGCTCCCCGAACCTTACAGAAATGTATTAAAACATGTCCTGTGTATTTCATAGTAGGATAGTTGTTGATCTGCAGATTTCTTTAAAAGTACATCTCAATTTATGCAAATATTTGTAAAATTTGTGAGGGAAAGAAAATGAAAAACAATTCCTATTTAACATCCATTTTGACCAAATATTCCTGAATGTTGGCAGCAATTAGCTTTGTAAGTAATTGTCCGCGAGTCTCCAACACTATTAAAACAGAGTTAATATCACATCTGAGGAAAAAAAAAATACTGGGTGGCATTATGTACGTCATCAAGATTGCGGTAATATTTTTAGACTAGTGGCGATGCACTAATTAATAGAGCCGATACTAATGGGTTAATTTCTGCATTGCGATGCAATGAGGGAGTGTAATGCAATATTTCTACCAAAGGGTTATGTAATATAAATTATTACATGACCCTACTGTAGCAATTACAGTGCAGGAACCCCTTTAATGCGTTTGACTGCTCCAGCCACTATAAAAGACAAGCACCCACAGAGAACACCCGAAGTCTTCAATGCGGCCACATCCAGTGGCTGAAAATTAAAGAGGACGAAAGAAGAAATGTTTTAAGAAGAACAGAAACCAGGAATACTTACAGATGAAGATTCTTCAATCCAGGACTACGTGTCCAGTTGAGGATCCCCTGTCTAGGTTCATGGATGGTCATGGATTAAAAATAGACCACTTTTCATGGGTTTTTTAATTTTAGTTTTTTGGCGGCCATCCATCCTTGGATTCATTTTATGGATTTTTTTTAAAGGTTGGGCATCGGCCCTTTTTTGGATTGGTTCTAGGGGCTAAATCTTGAAGATGAAGAGGACTTACATCCACGATAGGTTAAGTTACCAAATGTATTATAGCTTTCCATTGTGGCTATCTAGGTTCCCATTGAGAGGGCCTAGGTAGCAACAGCAATAATCAATGGGTTTATGTTGGAAATTGATTTTTTAAATAATTTTTAATAATTTTATTATATTTTTTACTTATTGTAAAAGAAAATTCTCATATTGTGGCCAAAGGCCCTTTGAGTGACATTTGATTAATAGGGATATTGGCCATTACTCTAAAGGGGGCAATTATCTTTGTTGGTGGCGGTAGAGGGTGATGTATTAGGGGTAGTTTCCCCAGGGAGGGGGGTTAGGCCCCCCCGGGGTGCTGGTGGTAGGGGTAACCCCTTGTTTGTCTTAGCGGTTAGAAAGGCATGGTAAAGCTTTACTAGTCACTAAGGTAGGCAAAGTTGGTACTGTACGTAGTGTAGTTGTATTTGTGTATTAATCCCTTTATAGCACTTAGAGTTCA